>NW_010301242.1:0-11573 GCF_000700745.2 Antrostomus carolinensis | reverse complement strand
CCAAACCAGTCTGTGATTCTATGATTCAATACCAAATGCCTCACGTTTGAGATGATCAACTCATATGAATGAAACAGAGCATCACATGAGAAGAAACACACTTGACACTACCAGGCCAAATGCAACCTCACAGGTCTGAAGTTCTGCCTTCTCTAAGGCTTGCACAGCACAAGGTCCACCTTCCCCATACCCTGTGGCTGTGGAGCGGTCCTCATCAGCGTGTCAGTGGAGTCCTTCAACGTTCTAAGCTCTGAAGGAGAAAATTCAACTTCCCTGATCGGTCCTCGGGGTACAAAGGGCATCAGTATAGTCCCAGGTGACTGATCAATGCCAAGGTTGCGAAGATAGATCTGGCAAAAGAAGAAATAAGAAACACATATGGCAGTCTTACAGAATGTCAAGGGATTCTGCAGTTGCACGTGTTTTCTGCGTCACCTTAAACGCAAACAACTTGTCTTAAAACATCTAAAGCCTCAGTCACGTTCAACTCACGCTAACAGCTCACCCAAAATACTACAGCAGTCACATGAGACATCATCTCCAGCTTATTCTGTTCTTTGGACCATCAGTGACAAACCCTTTTTTTTCTAGCTAGTATGACTAGGCTCATAAAATGGGCACTTCACAAGCCACGTGCAGCCCAGAACAACTGACGTATCCTGAGCTCTCTTCCTCGTTATGTTTGGCAGCAACTCAGAATTCAGTTGTTAGAACTGTTCTGGTGGTGACAGCTTCTGCTTGTGCTCAGCAACAGGTTTGGTTTTTTCCTGACCTTTCCTTCATCACATGCCAAAGCTGGTAGTAGCCTCCTACCACCAAACCAGTGCCCAGACCTTTCCACGGGATCCAGAAATGATGGAAAAGGTCAGTAAAGAAGCCACATACATTGTTCTTGTGACACCAGACAACTGCTTATAGTGTTTTTACTCAAATGCTTGAGCTGTACACTGTGTGAGCAAGAAGTCTGATACTTCACAGGAGATTGGTAAGCTGCAGCCTCACCTGTTTAAAATTATATTTACCATCTGGAAGAAGAACAGGAAGATTTGGTTTAAAAACAGGAAGATCTGGATCAGCAGGCTATGATTAGATAAATTCATAACAAACCTGTACTGCGAGAGGACAAACCACAAAACAGGTCACAAGTAGAGGATGCTGAGAGGGAAACAGATCACCAACCTTGCCTTCAGCTCACATCCTGCTCCTACTGGCATGATACCGTTGTCCCATATTGGAGCAGCTCTGCTGTGAGGACAGGCTGAGAGAGTTGGGGCTGTTCAGCCTGGAGAAGAGAAGGCTCCAGGGAGACCTTCTAGTGGCCTCCCAGTACCTGAAGGGGCTCCAGGAAGGCTGGGGAGGGACTTTTCCTAAGGGCAGTTAATGACAGAACAAGGGGAAATGGGTTTAAGCTGAAAGAGGGGAGGTTTAGATGAGATATTAGGAAGAAGTTCTTCACTGTGAGGGTGGTCAGACACTGGAACAGGTTGCCCAAGGAAGTTGTGGATGCCCCCTCCCTGGAAGTGTTGAAGGTCAGGTTGGATGAGGCTTTGAGCAACCTGGTCTAGTGGAAGGTGTCCCTGCTGCTGGCAGGGGGGTTGGAACTGGATGAGCTTTAAGGTCCCTTCCCACCCAAACCATTCTATGATTCTATGAAAAATCTTTTTCCTCCCCAAATGCTTGCTGCACAGAAAATATTATCAGACTTTGAAATTCAAGCTAGGCAGCAGGAAAGTTCCTCACTCTTAAGGACAAGTTCATTGTGGGCTAGTCTGAAGAGTCAGCAACCCTTTTGTCAGAGCCGGTCAAAAAACATCATCAAACAGTTATTGTGATGTTGCTGTAGGGAATAAACTTGTACTGGTCAAGGGGTAGAATCACTTTCTGCTGTTGATCACTTCAGGAAGAAACACAAGTAGTCTAATATGTAATTGTCCTTATGCTCAGTGGCCCAGCCTGTGACGAATACATTTCAGCAGCAGCTCAAAAACTCCCCGGCTACAGAACCATTTCTGGATACAACCTATCGCACTGGCTTAACACTAGAAAATGTAGGACACTCAAGTGCACAAATTCTGTGTAAAACCAAGACTTAGTTTCACTGGTGCAGCTAAAGCAACAACCCCTTCTTAGTACAGATGGCAGAAAATGCACAACTCCTTCCCCTGTCCCCAGAAATAGAGCAAATACACACAAACACAACAACCCCCGGCAGCACGACAGGCTTGGGGCAGAGAGGGACCTGGGGGTGTTGGTCACCAGCAGCTGAACATGAGTCAGCAGAGTGCCCAGGTGGCCAAGAAGACCAAGGGCATCCTGGCCTGGATCAGCACCAGTGTGGCCAGTAGGAGCAGGGAAGTTCTCTTCCCCCTGCACTGGGAATCACTGGTGAGGCTGCAGCTGGAGTGCTGGGTTCAGTGTTGGGCCCCTGAGTCCAAGAAGGACATGGAGGTGCTGGAGCGTGTCCAGAGAAGGGAACGGAGCTGGGGAAGGGTCTGGAGCACAAGTGTGCTGAGTTCCCTTGTGGCTGAGGGAACTGGGGGTGTTGAGCCTGGAGCAAAGGAGGCTGAGGGGAGACCTTGTGTCTCTGTGCAAGTCCCTTGGAGGAGGGTGGAGAGAGGTGGGGGGGGGTCTGTTCAACCAAGGACCAAGGGACAGGACAAGAGGAAATGGGCTCCAGTTGCCCCAAGGGCAGTTGAGATGGGATGTGAGGAAGAGTTTCTTTGCTGCAAGGGTTGTCAGGCATTGGAAGGGGTTGTCCAGGGCAGTGGTGGAGTCCCCATCCCTGGAGGGATTGAAGAGTCGTGTAGACACAGTGCTGAGGGACATGGGTTAGTCTGTATTAATAGATTTCAAAAGCTGGGGGAGTCTGGTGGAGGTAAGAGCCTACCAAAGGCTGTCTAGGATCTCCTGAGAAAGTAATTTCTTCCCTTTTAACAGAGCATCTGAGTTTCCATACAGACATCACAGGGAGGGGAGAAAAAAAAATAATCAAAATTTGCCTTGATGTAATCACCTGTAGGGGCAAGTTAATTTCAACTCGTTTATATTATACCCTAAACTAGCCAGCAAAATGAAATAAATTACCTGACAGATCTTAGCCAAATCCATTTCCTAGGATTTTATGACAAAACGACATATTAATAGCCATATATGTGACCTCATCTCCTTTATCTTGTCAGTGATTTATGAGAGCAGAATTCCTCAGAACTAGGGCTGGAGATCATGTCTAATTATAGTCATTTTGAAAAAGGAGGTAACAGAAAGTCTTTATATCTCATGAATTTCATTTAAAATCTCCTTCCTACAATATTTATATTTGTTTCAATCCATATTTGCAAAGACAACTGAGAGAAGAGTGCTTCTAAAACACAGTTCCAAAGACCTAATGATTATAGGAGTCATCTTGTGAGAGGAGCAGCCACTTACTCAGAAGATAATTACGTGTTTATCATTAACATAAATCTGCATTTCATTTTCTCTACCACTCAACAGCTATTAGTATAGTTAACGTGGTTGCTAGAATCTGCCCTCCATTCTCACCAACGATCTTAAAATGGGGAAAGGAGGAAAGAAATCTGCATTAGCCAAATAAGATATAAAGGAGGAAAGGTCTGGAGGGGCTTCAAACAGCTTTTATGAGCAATATACAACAAAATGAAATAAATTACCTGAATCAAGAAGTTTTGCCTTAGATACTGGAACAAAGTGAACAAGCAAAATGAGTATTTATAGAAAAAAAAAAAAAGAAGCAATTTGCCATTTGCCAAGGAGTTCTGTGTTGGTTTTGCTATTATTGCAGCTCCGTGGGTGTGTGAAGTTCATCTCTCTCTCTCTCTCTCCTGCAGCCTAGCGTTTCCTTAGTCAGCACTTGAGTTTCAACCTCATGTTTGGATAATTATAAACTGATCTTTTGAAAGAATCTGGAAGATCAGAAATGGTTTATCAATGCTCTGCTAAAAGAGCTGTAACCCATTTCTTTACACACCTCTTATCAAGCAGATATTATTTTTTAATCACTAACACTATGTCCTGTTCTTGGGTCCTTTATGTTCCACCATCATCAGCCATCAATCTTTAAACTTCTCCTGCATCATTACCATGATACTATCATCTATACGTGGGCAAGAAGAAATAATCTTTCCCATATCCAACCCTTTAAACACTACCTAAAAGTTCTTTCTTTCACCTCTGTATTTAAGATAAGCTGAACTAATATCATGGATTAAATTCACCAGTAACACAGACCAGCGTAAAACCATTTCACTCACTCTGTAGTGATGGTGACCCTATCAGAATCTCCTAAAACAGTGGAATCATAGAATCATAGAATGGTTTGGGTTGGAAGGGACCTTAAAGCTCATCCAGTTCCAACCCCCCTGCCAGCAGCAGGGACACCTTCCACTAGACCAGGTTGCTCAAAGCCTCATCCAACCTGGCCACGAACACTTCCAGGGAGGAGCAGCCACAGCTTCTCTGGCCAACCTGGGACACTGTCTCACCACCCTCACACCAAACAATTTCTTCTTCACATCTCAGCTCCATCTCCCCTCTGCCACTTTCAAGCCATCACCCCTTGTTCTCTCACTCCCTGCCCTTGGCCAAAGTCCCTCCCCAGCCTTCCTGGAGCCCCTTCAGGTACTGGGAGGCCACTAGAAGGTCTCCCCGGAGCCTTCTCTTCTCCAGGCTGAACAGCCCCAACTCTCTCAGCCTGTCCTCACAGCAGAGCTGCCCCAGCCCTCGCATCATCCTCGTGGCCTCCTCTGGACTTGTTCTAGCTGCTCCAAGTCTCTCTTGTGATGGGGGCTCCAGAACTGGACACAGTACTCCAGGTGGGGAAATAATAAATGGGATAACTCTGAAACCAGAGTCTAAATCAGAATCAGTTATAAAGGGTCCTTTATGATTTTTTTAGGCTTACATAAAACACATTTTATGGTCTTTCTAGAAGATGAACTATGGCATGATGGATTCCCAACATGAGTGGATATCAGAAACTAACAAGGGTGCTGGTGGCTCGTTCCTGTGATGCCTGCTGTGCTTCTGTCCTACTCACCCTCCAACAGCCAAGTGTCCTCTGATCTTTTCATTATCAAAAGGTAAAGAAAAGTTACAAATTTTTGTTAGAAACTAACTTACTGGGATCCTTTCTTCAATATTAAGCTCTTCTTTCTCTGGTGTTCCCAAAGAACTTGCTCCAATGGGGATGAAGTTCTCCTCTTTCACACTGGTGAAGAAATGCCTGGAAACCACTGAAGAGCACCTTGCTGAGTCCAAGCCCTCCTGCCTACTTTCCCCAGAACTAACAGGCAAATTTAAACTATCTGGAGAAATATCATCAAAATGGTCCATGATGACATGGCCAGCAGGTTATACTTAGGTGGTGAGACTGATTTTCAAGAATATCACAATTCTTCTGGTCATCAGTTGGAGGGTTTCCATCTTCTCTAAGGAGCTGAGCAACTCCTTCACCAGAAACAAACACATTTGGGTCTGAACTTTGTCCTGTACTATTGCTTTCTGCATCTCCACCACTAGATCCAGAAACAGTCTCAGTGGTAAATTTTTGAATAATGGAGCCTTCTAAACTATTTTCAGGCACTCCTAAGGCATTACTTTTTTCTTCTAGAGGTTGCACTGCCTTCGTTGAGTTTGCTGGTGGAATAACTTCAACCAAGGATGTGTTCCTAGTGGAAACATTTACTGCGTTGTCAGACTGGGATCTAGTGAGAAGGTTGTCAAGGAGTAAGTTTTTATTATGAAAATACAAACTTCCCAGGGAACCTCCCTCTCTAGAGGAAGCAGCAACGTAAGCTTTGGGGTCTCTATCACTTTTTTGTACTGCTAAAATATTGTTTGAAGAACTGGCAATTGCACTGTAAGCTTTTCTCCTAGAAGAAACACCACCTGGGTCACTTGAAGTCAACGCATCAGATACCTCCTCTGGCTGGCTCACGTTCCAAGCTGTGACCTTCTCTATGAAACTAAGTGATGGGAGAGACTGAATTCTTCCACTGTGGGGATATTTCAATTTTACAGACTCAAAATGTTCATTGTTTTCTTTCTGAGGACATTGGAGTGAATGTTGCTTCTCAACAGATCCAGGTGTACTGGTAGGTGAGCTCCCTGAGGTTTCTTCATTTAAACATGAAGGAGAGGTTTGAATATCTGATTTGATCACAAGGACACCAAGTTCTTCAGCTTTAACATTTTTCTTTAGCAGTATCCCTGGAGTAGACTGATAGCTTGGACGAGCAAAGTGTACAGAGAATGAGCCATCACCTGCAAGATTAAATGGAGGGGAAATGTCTGTAACTTTATGTCCCCTTTCTATGGAAAAATCCGAAATGGTTAATTCAGTCTTGCTTAATCCAGGTTCTACTTCCACTGGGGCATCCTCACTGCACGAAGGAGCTTCCATGTCAGTCACAACTACTTGTTTAGGTGCAGAATCGCTGGTGTTTGTCACAGCAGGGATAAACTCTTTCTCAGATCTCTCCAGAGGAGACAATTGTTTCTGCTGCTGATCTAGGAAACCTCCCTGGAGTTTCTCAGTAACAGCCACAAACTTGAAGCTTTCAGAGCTATTTAAATACACTCCACACTCCTTTGACGTTCCTTTGCCTGTTTCAAAAGTCTTTGCAGAAACATCATCTTGAGCATCTGAATTTTTACAATTATCTTTCCTCAAATTAACAGATAAATTATTAGACAAATCAAGCTCAGGAACCTTCTTTTCTTTTTCCAGCTTCTCTACCTGCCTCATGTACCCTTCTGACTCCCTCTCAGCCATTCTTCCCTTTTCCTTTTGCATCTCTCTTTCACTTTTTTCTGAATTTTTGGTCACTACTGTTTTCCAAGAGGAATTTTCTGAAGATGAGAACTCATCATGTCTCAGTAACCCTTTTTCTTTCTCTGAAAGCTCAAAACCAGTAGCTGGTACATTGCTGTCACAGGAGAAACGTTCATCTTTTACAGACAAACTACAGCTCTGCTTTGCAAGAGAAGCTGCCATTTGGTTCAGCCAATTTGCCTTGGGTAGCATCAGCTTTGAAGTAGAGCTTGCTAAACTGTCCTCTGTTTGTGGAATCGATGCTTTCTCCTCAGGATCAGTTTTACAGTCTTCATTTGCCTCCTTGTTCACAAGTAGTTGTCCAGAAAAAGAGGTTTGCTGAGACAACCAACCAGTTGGTTGTCCACTAAAACTGGCATCACCAGGTTCCACATTTCTGAATGAAAGAGGATGCTGGGACAAAGAAAAACAGCCACTGGGTGCATCAGAGGGAGACTCTGGGTCCGTCAGTGACACAGCTTCACGGATGTGCGAAGGCTCTGCATGCTCCTCAGATGCACCAGAAACATCAGGGATTCCTCTGTAAGAGGCAAGAGAAGTAAGTGAATTTATGATCCTGTATTTTATTTCAAAATCCATATTCTCTGCTTTAACCTGGTCTAGTGGAAGGTGTCCCTGCTGCTGGCAGGGGGGTTGGAACTGGATGAGCTTTAAGGTCCCTTCCAACCCAAACCAGTCTGTGATTCTATGCTTTTTTACTAATAGGATGTTTATTAGTTAAAGAAAATCATAGAATCCCAGACTGGTTTGGGTTGGAAGGGACCTTCAAGCTCATCCAGTTCCAACCCCCCTGCCAGCAGCAGGGACACCTTCCACTAGACCAGGTTGCTCAAAGCCTCAGCCAACCTGGCCGCCAACACTTCCAGGGAGGAGCAGCCACAGCTTCTCTGCCCAACCTGGGCCAGGGCCTCACCACCCTCACACCAAACAATTTCTTCCTCACATCTCAGCTCCATCTCCCCTCTGCCACTTTCAAGCCATCACCCCTTGTTCTCTCACTCCCTGCCCTTGGCCAAAGTCCCCCCCACCCTTCCTGGAGCCCCTTCAGGTACTGGGAGGCCACTAGAAGGTCTCCCCGGAGCCTTCTCTTCTCCAGGCTGAACAGCCCCAACTCTCTCAGCCTGTCCTCACAGCAGAGCTGCTCCAGCCCTCGCATCATCCTCGTGGCCTCCTCTGCACTGGCTCCAGTAGCTCCATGTCCTTGTGCTGTTGGTGGCCCCAGCACTGGAGGCAGCACTGCAGGTGGGGTGTCAGGAGAGCGGAGCAGAGGGGCAGAATCCCCTCCCTCCACCTGCTGCCCACGCTGCTCTGGGTGCAGCCCAGAAAATATGGGAGTTGCTCACACACATTATATAAATATAAATTTGCATGTGTTTGTTTTGCTTTTTAAATATAAATCACCTGCTTCAGTTTCATTATATCAATTAGTTCTTTAAAGGATATAAACTAAGCCAAGATCTCAGAGGAACACAAGCAATAAATTCCTATAAACTTCTCATCTTTCTATTGTGGCTTTTGAATTAGAAGTTATTTTATATTAAAATAGTCATCAAACCCTAACTAACATTACTCTATGCAAGTATCACTGGCTCTGATGGAGCTAAGTTCTGATTCACAAAGAGAAGTCACAGCATCACATTAGGAAACAGATCTGGCTCCTGTCACATACCAAAAAATGTACAAGGAAGATTAAACAACAAAGATACTGTAAATATATGTGTTTATACACACACTTTGGTTTTTTTCCCTCTTTTTAATAAAGAGCTGAGGATTTCTTGCCCTCTTTACAAAAAAAGGAATCATTTGTCACACCTTGGAATGAAGAACTGGATAAAGATTTACACTGAAATGGTTATTTCTTTATGTTTTTAAATTTTTTATAAAAATAGGTATTTTAAATTACACAAATATTACTCCAGTATATACAAACCACAGTATTATTACATGTATATGTGTGCACGTATTTACTACTGTAAACAGAAGTTGTATCTGATTTTTATCTTCAAAATTTCACAAAGTTGATTTCAGAGTGCAAAAAAGATATCTGAGATGGTGGAGTTCCTCATTTTCCCATTTTCTTCAGGTACATTAGGATGACAAGTTCAGAAGAGGTTTGTTTTAATTTTCCCTTGTACAATATTTTTTGAATGCAAAATAAAAAGATGAGTGGAACTCTGATGATGCCTTCTCTCTATATAAAACAAAGGGTGAACCACACCTTTGTCTTATTTCTGTGACCATAAAACTGTATTTTTTTTAGTTATCAAATGTAGGACAATTCACTGCCACTCAAGAAAAAAGGTTTGTGTTCTGTCATGAGACCAGGTAACTTTATCCTACCTTAAGGGAATAAAATCCATCTCTGATTGCTGGAGAAGTGTCTCATCTGAAAACCTTTGGCCTCGTGTTGAATGCATCAGCAGTGGAAGACAGGGAGAGAATTGACTGTCCTGAAGATCTGTTAAAAATAACAGTAACACAGGAATCAAAGCTTGCCAGGCAATCCCTCTTTAAACTGCCCTGCCAACTAATACAGCCTTCAAAACTCAAAAACATGCCAACCGCAGTGAAAGTGATGTAATCCCATCATTTCAATCCTCTGCTGAAGCACGTGCCCTCGTGTTTTAAATTCAGCTTTCTTATCACGTATCAAATTCAGGTTTTTTTCTTATCAATCTCAAAAGGCGACGTGACCCTGACATCTCTGACTTACCCTCTTACCCTTAACTTATAGAATCACAGAATCCCAGACTGGTTTGGGTTGGAAGGGACCTTCAAGCTCATCCAGTCCCAACCCCCCTGCCAGCAGCAGGGACACCTTCCACTAGACCAGGTTGCTCAAAGCCTCATCCAACCTGGCTGCCAACACTTCCAGGGAGGAGCAGCCACAGCTTCTCTGGCCAACCTGGGACACTGTCTCACCACCCTCACACCAAACAATTTCTTCCTCACATCTCAGCTCCATCTCCCCTCTGCCACTTTCAAGCCATCACCCCTTGTTCTCTCACTCCCTGCCCTTGGCCAAAGTCCCTCCCCAGCCTTCCTGGAGCCCCTTCAGGTACGGGGAGGCCACTAGAAGGTCTCCCCGGAGCCTTCTCTTCTCCAGGCTGAACAGCCCCAACTCTCTCAACTTCTTTTTGTGCACATCCTTATCCTTTTCCACTCACTAGTCAGAACCTTCCCTTGTGATTTTCATGCAGCCTGTACATGTCAGAGAACATCCACAGAGCTTCTACCCAGATCACCATCTACTTCTTTAAAAACCAAGAATCCCCACTGATGTCTTTCTCAATCTCCTTTTTTCTATAAATTTTTATTATAGCAAAGGCTCTACAGGTTTTTTCTTAAGGGTTTCAAGACACAAGTAATAATACATTTAGTCATCACAATTATACCAATACCACTGTCTACTACTGTAGCAATAAATTTTCGTTTCCATCAGATATTTCTTTGTTCTTTGAGGTACTTGGCATTTGGTTTTTTTTTTTCAGTTCACTGCTTACAAAAACAAAAAGAAATGTTTTATACCACAAGAATAAAAACAACTATAAGCTGGTATGTGATAAGTGTAAATGACTACATGCAAATTTGATGGTTCCAAAAATAATTATTTCTAATACTTTGATAAATAAGCTTTTTTTTTAAAGCAAAAAAAGCTATTTGTTGTCAAGAGGATGACTTTCAGAACCAGAATTCACATTCATTTCATTTAGGTTCATTAGTTTTCAACCATCACAGACAAGCTATACTCTGTATCACTCACAGAAGCATCATCACATCAGATAAGATGACCATTAAATACAAACAATCGAGTTTACATGACGTCAGATTTATCCTGAGGCTCTGGCCAGCCTGTATGACATCACCCCACGAGTGCTATCCAACCACAAGATGACCTTTCTGATTAATCTTCAATTTCATACTTCCAATTAACATTATTTTTTAATTACTTTAGAACACTATGTAGTGAGAGGATAATTATGCAAGACAGAAACAATTCTACATCACACAGCAAAGCTGGCTCAAAATTTGGATGCCCTCTAGTCCCACCCCATCAGCAGCTAGAAAAATAAGAATATGATGGTTATAGAGTTTCAAAGATTGCCTTCTACCTCAGCAGCTGCCTCCACCACATGGCCAGCCCAATGTCTCCTGGAGGAAGCCAAATTTATACTTTAGCATCTGTAGTACAGATGGTACAAACATGTCACAGCAACTGAAGTGGGGAGTATTTGTTTTTCTAGCACCCAGTACCTCTTTAAATCTAAACTCTCCCCATTACTTCATTAGATAAAGCATTG
Organism: Antrostomus carolinensis; assembly: GCF_000700745.2. Lineage (NCBI taxonomy): Eukaryota > Metazoa > Chordata > Aves > Caprimulgiformes > Caprimulgidae > Antrostomus > Antrostomus carolinensis. The sequence goes on along the minus strand of NW_010301242.1, from coordinate 422 downwards.
CACTAATCACCACTCAGTTTCACCTGTGTCTTAACTACTTGCAATACCAAATGTGAATTAAAAGTTTAAAAAGCCACCTGCTTTTTCAAAAGTTTATAGGAAAGGAAATTATAACTATCTTCAAAAAACAGGTATGAATAGGTTGAGCAACTGAGCTCAACCTGAGCATCTTGACAAGAGGAGGTAATTCAGAAAAGGCTCCAATGTAGACTGGTAACCACTGAAAAAATAATTATAACACATATAGGAGTATTAAAAAAGAGTAGAGGAGAAAACTCAAGACTGGCAGCATCAGCATAGAGGGAGCAGGAGCCAAGAAAATAAAGAACAAGGTCAGGGATGTCTGGTTTATAATACACCAGCGCCTCCGGGTTCTGTTATATCATAGGGCACAACCGAGATTGTGGTTTAATCATAGAATC
>NW_010301241.1:0-10346 GCF_000700745.2 Antrostomus carolinensis | reverse complement strand
CTTTTCCAATCGAGGCAATTCTGGGATTCTCCAGGCAAAAAGAGTCAAAGAAAATCCTTAAGGTTCTTTTCTCCAAGATAAAGCAGGACACCAAGTCACTCTGCTACCGCTTCAGTTCCCCTTTGAGACAAAGCAGAGAGGGTTTGGTAAAATTTTGAGTGTTCTGGGTGCTGCTAAAGGATAAACAGATGGAAAGGACCCACAGGATGGCATGTTCTGGGTGCTGCTCCAGCCCCTCTGTGCCTCAGTTTTCCTATGCAGGAAAAAAAAACCCTTTTGATTTGTTCACCTTAATAATATCCAGATGTGGAAGGAAAATAGGTAAACATGCAGCAGTTTTTTAATTCCAATTTAATTCTTTAATTTAATTAATGGGAAAAAAATAATTCACGTGGTTCAAAAGCTCCTCGGTGTAGTAACAACTGTTAGCACATGCGCACAATAAATTTAGGATCACTTGCTTTCTGGTTTAGAGTAACTGTAAGATAAATTGAGGTCATGTGCTGTCCCAGGCTAAATACTAAGTGCTAAATACTAAATACTTCCTTTATTAGACAGGAAGAGGAGTTTTGAAAGACAGCAAGAAGCCACGAAAACTGCTTATTTCTAGATTCCCCCCTGATGCTCATAGGAAATAAACACCTCAAAGATCTCCATCCCCTTGTAAAATGAGCTTGAAATCACCCAGTAGCTGAAAACCTTACACAGAGTCAAGAGAAAGCAGATGGACAGATGGATGTGAGCCCAAAAGCTTCTTTTCCTAAAGAATTGGATCATGTGTGTGAGAGAGATGGCAGCAACAGGGCTGAGAAATGCCAGGAGGGAACCTGGGATGGAAGCAAGATCTGCCCTGTGCTTCTTCTATGCAGTCCCCATCCCAATGCATGAGCAGTTCTGAGTTAATATTATTATTATTTTATTTAAGGAAGCACTTAAATTGCATTAAGATCTCCCCAGACAATCAAAAAGCAGCCGGAGTGATGACAGTCTAAGAAAGTGATGGCAAAGTCATGTCAAGAAACCACATTAATTATTTTTTCCTCCACTGCAGAAGCCAACCTATCTCAAAAGGGTTTTTTTGGGGATTTTTAGAGAGAGAGAATAACTATTGCAGGGAACAGATTGTTTCCCACCTCGACGTCCGAGCATGTACGACCACCACTGGGATCACAGATGTCCCTGTCCCTTTGGCCTTGGGTTTGTGAACCTTTTGGAGCATGGCATCCGTCAGGACCTGGTTTAAGAGATATCGAGTTGAACCTAAAATATAAAGTGAGATTTAATCTTTTGTCAATGCCTTTGAGAAAGGGAAAGCAAATTTTGCATTTGCTTGAGGAATTCTGGGGAATGTCCACCTCTGTCCTTGCTGGTTGGGGATATTTTGGGTGATCCCTGGGGCAGGAGCTGTGCTGGGAGGCCACGTTCTGTGTGTCCATGTATAGGTTGATACAGGGAAGCTGCTTTCAAAGCATCAGCAAAACCCACAGAATCACAGAATCACAGAATCACAGAATGGTGGGGTTGGAAGGGACCTCAGGAGACCATCCAGACCATCCAACCCCCCTACCAAAGCAGGTTCACCTCAAGCAGGTTGCACAGGAAAGCATCCAGGTGGGTTTGAACATCTCCAGAGATGGAGACTCCACACCCTCTCTGGGCAGCCTGTCCCAGGGCTCCGGCACCCTCACAGTAAAGAAGTTTTTCCATAAGTTTGTCTGGAACTTCTGGTGTTCCAGTTTGTGCTCATTGCCCCTTGTCCTGTCACTGGGCACCACCAAAAAGAGCCCAGCCCCATCCATTTGGCCCCCACACTTCAGATATTTATAGACATTGATTAGATCCCCTCTCAGGCTGCTCTTCTCCAGGCTGAAGAGTCCCAGCTCTCTCAGCCTCTCCTCATACAGGAGATACCCCAGGCCCCTCATCATCTTTGTGACCCCACTAATGCATTTATCCCCCATCCCCAAATCCCCTCCTGTCCGTAGTCGAGCTGAGCAACTGCTTATTTTACAGTCCTGTCTCCACGCCTGGACAGTGAACCAGGTCAGGGTGAAGCTCTGGGTTAAAAATAACCTTTCTCTCCTTTTTTTTTTTTTCTTTATTATTTTTTTTCTTTGTTTTTAACTCAGAGCAGTTCCTCACTTTAGCTCCTAGGGCTGGGAGGAGAAGATGCTCATCCCACCATCCCATCACCTCCTACCCTTCCCAGCGAAAATCCAGCTGAAGGACGTGCCAGCCAGGGTGCAAAGCGAGTCGAAGAAGGTTTATTTTATTATGATCATCTATAATACATCATCTCTGATACATGATTTCATTATTATCATCTTGGTGGACACCCAAGCTGACGTTACACCCGAGGAGCTGGTGGAAATTTGGCCCCGTCGGTCTGAGTTGTTAGTGACGGCTGCTGTGATGCAAGACGAACACTTTTCCTGGTGACTCATGACATTTATGGGAAGAACGAGGCCTCCTTTTTTTTTTCCTTGCAACTGGTAGAGCAGACGTGTCACTTGCTTTCTCTTTTCTGTGAAAAGCTAATGTGGGAGAAGGGTGAAATGAGAAGAGATCCCTCAAACCAGCTTGGATCATTTGCTGGTGGCTCTTAGGGTGGTAGAAAACCTCTTGGCTTTTCCTGCCATGACCCCTTAGGAGCTGGAGAGTTTTCCTTCCCACTGGGAGCCTTGGATGACAAATCTGCTGGCTGAACTACATCCTCTTCTTGCTGCCTATTAAATAAAAATTTAATAAAATTTTAATAAAATTAAAATAAAATTTAAAAAATCATTTTCACAAAAATCAAGTGTTTGTGAAAAGCGATTTTCTGAGGTTATAAAAAAATCGTGTGGACTCACTAAGCACTTGCTCAAGTGATACTTTTCTTTTTGCCTCTGCCCCAGGAAAAAAATACCCTAGGCTGGATTTGCTCCAACTCCATGGTCCCCAAAAGCAATTTTTTTTCCCCAAAAAATTGTCTTTTATTGTGACAAATTGTCTTTATTGAGATGATATTGTTTGATGATCATCTGCTGTTGTCTGGTACCATGGGGTGGTGGAGACACCTGAGCTGGCAGTAGTAATATCCAGCCACTGAATCCTTCCTGGTGATAATGGTGAAGTAATTTTGGGAAATTTTGGGGAACTGTGAGGAATTTTGGGGAATTTGGGGATGATGCTGGGTTGGACACCCACATGCAAGTGGCTGAAGGACACTATGGTTGATGGCTGCTTTGTTTTCTGCTGCCCTAAAGCTCTTGCTCTTGTTCTCAGGTTGGGGATTGCTCATCTTTGAGTCTCTGACATTGGAGTGGGAATTGCAATTACTCACAGGAGCTGAGAAATTACCCTCTGACAGCAATTTGCTGTTGAAAAAAATAGTGATTAAAAAAAAAATCTATAATTTTTCAAAGAAATAGCAATTGTTTCTTGGATTTGAGATCCTGGGGTCACCTATAGATGGGTGTGGGCTGTTGAGAAGCCAACAGATCTAATGTTGCTGCTCATGTTTTACCGTAATGGCAGCAAAAGGAAGGTGGAAACGGGGAGAAAAGCAGCTAAACTCTAAATCATAGAAACATAGAATGGTTTGGGTTCGAAGGGACCTTAAAGATCATCCAGTTCCAACCCCCCTGCCAGCAGCAGGGACACCTTCCACCCTTGATAGGCAGCAACATAAGAATATTTCCAACAAGAGCTTCTATTTCACTACGGTTTCTCCACTCAGAGCTGACTTAGGTGGCAGAAGGACCCACACAAGCCAGAGCATTTTTTAGAGCATCTCAGATGTGGGACTGAAGCCTGGAGAGTAAATGAAGCAGATCAGCTCTCCACCCATGACACCGTGTCCCGTGGGACCTTGAGCAAATTGCTGCAGCTCTCTCAGCCTCACTTTTTTTTCTCCTTACTTCAGAAATAGCTGCACTTCGTGACTCAGTGACGTGCAGTGTAACCTGCTGGTGAGAAGAACTTTGTGTAACATCAGCGTTGCTAATTGCTGACACCTCTGGTTAAAGCTCTCAGCTGCACCTGGTGCCCTGTTCCAGCAGCCTTGGTGATTGTAGAATCGTTTGGTTGGAAAAGACCTTTGAGATCATTAAGTCCAACTGTACCTGTCCACTACTAAACTATATCTTTGAGCTCCTCATCCACCCATCTTTTAAATCCCTCCAGGGATGGGGACTCCACCACTGCCCTGGGCAGCCCATTCCAGTGCCTGAGAACTCTTTCAGTGAAGAAATTTTTCCTGATATCCAATCTGAACTTCCCCTGGTGCAACTTGAGGCCATTTCCTCTTGTCCTGTCCCTTGGTCCTTGGTTGAACAAACCCACCCCCACCTCTCTCCACCCTCCTCCAAGGGACTTGGACAGAGCCACAAGGTCTCCCCTCAGCCTCCTTTTCTCCAGGCTCAACAACCCCAGTTCCCTCAGCTGCAATGATATGATACGATGTTTTATGATACCCAGAGAAGATGGATCAGGAAAGAAAGCTGGTTCCTCTGCTGTCTTCTATCCATCCCTCCTCTCTTCAGTTGCCACAGGGCAGATGTCCCTGCTGAGTGAGTCCTTCAACTCTTCCTTAAGTCAATGGAGACAAAGAGGAATGATTTAACCATCCTGCTCCAGATATCACCTCCAGTAGGTCTCCATTGCCTGTTGAGGGAGGACTCCAGGGAACATATCCATGTTCAGCCTGTGGGATCCCTCCTGGGGTGAGAGGTGAGAATTTGCCATGTCCCCCACATAATTTTGACTCCAAACATTTAATTTATTCAGTGTTTGGGTTGGAAGATGCACACAAAGCTGGCAGGATGCTTTGCCCTGTGACCTGCTTAGCCTTCCCCTGCATTAGGTTGCCCAAGGAAGTTGTGGATGCCCCCTCCCTGGAAGTGTTCTCGGCCAGGTTGGATGAGGCTTTGAGCAACGTGGTCTAGTGGAAGGTGTCCCTGCTGATGACAGGGGGGTTGGAACTGGATGAGCTTTAAGGTCCCTTCCAATCCTAACCATTCTATGATTCTATGATTAAAATATCCTATTTGGAGAACTTTATGCAGTTTTATGGAGCTCCATCAAGGAAAGATGTCTGTCCATCACCAGGGTACCACATTGATGATAGGCTTTGATGTGACACACATCCTTCTCCTTTTAATAACCTGGATTTTAAGTTCTCAGCTGAAATATTTCACCTCCAGCAGCACAGTGCTCTGAAATCCCTCAGTTTGATAGCAAAGTTGTCACCTCAGAAACACTAATATTGTGTCCTTTTTCCAGCCAGGACTCCTAATTAATGAGCTGTAATTAAAGAGGAGAGCGCTCCAGCTTTCCATATGAAAGCTATGGAGATCCCTTAGCTACGGAGATGTAGAAGAGAATGTAACACCAGAGGTATCAAGGTTATTATCACAATGTTTTCCTGGATGGGAATGAAATTTCGTCTGTTCTCCATCATCAAAACCTCATTAAGTTACACAGCCACTAATTGATATGCCTAAACCACTAGACAACTTGTGTCAAAGGAGAAGATGACGGTCTCCCTGGGACCTGCCAATCAATGTCACAGCCGTCCCAAGTTCATGGTGAACTTTGACCGTCTGCAAGAATGACGGTGATTGTTTCAGTTGCGAGAAAAAAGATGGAAACCAACCTAATTATAACATCAATGTCAGGTCACAAACCCCCACTGGACACCTGTGTGGTGGAGAAAAAAAAGCTGCCCCAGATGGCAGCTACCACGGTCCAGCTTCTGTGAAACTTCCTGAGATGCCGTGGCTGCTCAGGATTGTCCAGGCTGGAAAAACTTCACTTTGAAGAGCTTTGTTCATCCAGCATCATTTTTTTTGGGGGGGAAATCTGGGGATTCACATTGCAGGAAAACTGCAACTCACTTTTATCATAGAATCATAGAATGGTTTTGGTTGGAAGGGACCTTTCAAGGTCATGTAGTCAACCCCTGCTGCAGTGAGCAGGGACATGACTGCCAATAACTTTTATTGGTAGTCCTAGTGGTACCTACAAACATCACAGATGAGGACTTGGAGAGGTCTTCCTAACCAGGGCATCATCTGCAAGGACAAGAAGAGTAGACTTCTTACGAGAGACCTTCTAGTGGCCTTCTAATACCTGAAGGGGCCTGACAGGAAGGCTAGGGAAGGACTTTGGCCAAGGGCGGGGAGTGACAGAACAAGGGGTGATGGCTTGAAACTGCAAGAAGGGAGATTGAGATGAGATCTGAGGAAGGAATTCTTTCCTATGAGGGTGGTGAGACACTGGCCCAGGTTGCCCAGACAAACTGTGGCTGCTCCTCCCTGGAAGTGTTCTTGGCCAGGCTGGATGAGGCTTTGAGCAACCTGGTCTAGTGGAAGGTGTCCCTGCTGCTGGCAGGGGGTTGGGACTGGATGATCTTGAAGGTCCCTTCCAACTAAACCATTCTATGATTCTATGATTCTATGATCTTGAACTAGATCAGGTTGCTCAGAGCCCACTCCAACCTGACCTTGAATGTTTCCAGGAATGGGGCATCTACAACCTCCTTTTACATTCCCTTCAGAGAAACAGGGACCTGAGGGTGTGATCTAACCACCCTTTCCTAGATATCTGAGATGACCTGGGCCTTCATCTCCACCAGCAGGACTGACTCGATCTCCCCAGGGGTCTGACTATGGTGGAGATATCTTCCTCCTAGGAGATAAAGCCCTGAGAAACCTGAGCCAATGTTGAATTCAGCCCTGCTGTGAGCAGCATTGGACCAGAAGCCTTCAGAGAAGCCTTCAGCATCAGCTGGGTGTTGCTGTCTTAATTTACTCAAATCTCCTTCATGGCAGGAGAAAAATGAGCAGGGATAGAGGAGTGAGAGAAGTCCTGGGCTGATGTTCTCTACCTGGCATTATGCAGAGCTCAGGTTAGATTTGGAGGGTCTCAGAGCTATCTCTAGGATCAGAGATCCCTCTCTCTGCTTCAAAATTTCTACACTGTCCCACAAACCTGAACCTGAGAACTTTTCCCCTTATTGCCCTGAGCATGGGGCAAAGAACCTGCAAGAATGACATGAGTGTGATGAGCTCACGCAGCAGCCTCCAGCACTTGCTTGGAGCTCAGCAGACCTTGCTTGTGGGTTCCCATGAGATGGATCATGAGATTTTCTCTGACCCAAGGCAAGTCTGATGAAGTCAAAGGCAGTTTAATCTCAGTTAAACTTCCAGAACATGGAATGCAGAGAAGAAACTGAGCAAACAACTGCTCCCAAGGTCCCATCTGCTGAAATTCAAGAGTAAATTAACCTAGGCTCCTGATTTGTACATGCCTGAGCGTCCTTCCATTTAACTGCAGATAAGGGCAACCTTGCTGCAGGATGCTGTCAATGCTAAAAGGTCATAGAGGTCCACCAGAGATCATGGGAGGAAAAAACCCTCAAGGATTCTTAATCCAACTGTGGCTTTGAGTATCCCTGGCAGAAGTAGGAGAAAATCTGCCATGGACTGCCAATAACTTTTATTGGTAGTCCTAGTGGTACCTACAAACATCACAGATGAGGACTTGGAGAGGTCTTCCTAACCAGGGCATCATCTGCAAGGACAAGAAGAGTAGACTTCTTACGAGAGACCTTCTAGTGGCCTTCTAATACCTGAAGGGGCCTGACAGGAAGGCTAGGGAAGGACTTTGGCCAAGGGCGGGGAGTGACAGAACAAGGGGTGATGGCTTGAAACTGCAAGAAGGGAGATTGAGATGAGATCTGAGGAAGGAATTCTTTCCTATGAGGGTGGTGAGACACTGGCCCAGGTTGCCCAGACAAACTGTGGCTGCTCCTCCCTGGAAGTGTTCTTGGCCAGGCTGGATGAGGCTTTGAGCAACCTTGTCTAGTGGAAGGTGTCCCTGCTGCTGGCAGGGGGGTTGGAACTGGATGAGCTTTAAGGTCCCTTCCAACCCAAACCATTCTATGATTCTATGATCTTGCCCAAGACCACACAGCAGCAGAGGAAGGACTTGGTCTACCAGCTCTTAACCAAGGACTGACCAAGGGACAACCTCACAGTTGAGATTACAGAGTGTCTTTTTTATCCCCAACCCCAGAACGGAGGGAAAAACCTGTGCCCACCTCATACTACAATCTCTTTTCTGGATTTCTGCAGTTCCTTGGACAAACACCCAGTGACTTCACGTTACTCCTGGACGTTTGCAGCGCGTGCATCACGCTTATCTCTAGGGAAACAGCTGTGATTTGTCCTCGAGAAATAAATTGCAATTAACATTTAAGCCCATACCCATGATACAATTAAAAAGGCAATATAATGAATCAGTCTTAATAATAAGCTCTGTAACCTTTAAAAAACTCACCCAGGTGGGAGCTGGGCACCCAACAGAAGACGATATGGCTGATGCTGTCAAAATCTCCCCACCCTTCCCTGATCTGCTGACGGGGTTCCAAGAGGCACATGCTGGTGACTAATTAAAGCTGATGCTGTGAAAATCAACTTCACAGCTTCTGCAGCCAAAATAGAGGTTGGTTCCCTATTTTATTCTGCAGGAACAGATGTGAGCTGGCCATGAGGGCTTGTTCCTGGGTTAGATCCTGGTGATGTGAGATTGAGAGGCTGGAGTGAACCATCCACCTCTTCCTGTCATAGTGTGAGAGACAGGCATGGAAAAATGGGGGAAAAAAATAAATGTTTGGGGCTCTTGGTGGTGGAGGCACTGGGTATGGGGCAGCTCTCCTAACCCACTTCCAGCCAGCATCCAGGATCTGAAGCCACACATCTCTGGAGGTATGAAATCTGTAATTATAAACCAGCTAATGAGCGTACGCTTGCTAGGTGGATTACGTAGAGCTGGTGGCAAGCAGAGACCATCTTGGGCTTGGCCTTTGGGCATGGTGTGAACATGGTGGGAATGTAGCTTTGGGATGGGTCACTTGGCTGGGTCATAGAGATAAAGGTTGAGTGGCCATGGGTCTTCTTGTAGAGATCTTGTTCCCCTCATCCAGGTAGGAAGGTTGACTGGTGGCTTGAGCAGAAGGTGTGGAAGGTGTGGGTTTGGGACATGTCACCAGGAATTTCTTTAGCTATAAGATGCTACTCTTCTAGGCTCTAGTCCTCTGAAAGACCTTTCTCCTCAGATGTAGACTATGTCTTTTGGTGGGGAAAAGTCCAAACTGATCGTCACAGGAACAGCCGTTCAGCCATGAGGTCCCAAATCTGAGTCACCCTGGAAGCACCTCCACCCTGCTGGCTCCTGTGGAGGAGCTCAAGCTGACCACATCTGACTTCAGCTGCTCCATTCAATACCTCCTGGGAGGAGTCTGGGCCCAAATCCCTTTTTTCCAAGGAACAAACTACAGCAGTGAGTTTCCTTGGCTTGAAATCCCTCCATCAACTGCTCCAAGACGTCCCGAAATAAATAACTTTCCCAAACTCTTGTCCTCATGGCATCTTCTAAACCAGAAACCATAGTCCTGATCTCTCCTCTGGTATCTGAAGAAGCCCCTGAATTCATCTTTGAGCTCCTATAAGGTCTAATCCTGTTTGCAGGGGAGTGGAGGAGGTTCTTGGAGGATGTTGTCTGCTCCTCTGGTTTTAACGAGATCCTTAATGGTTTTAAAGTCATTAATCCAGCCAGGGCTGCTCCTTGCATGAGGACAGGGCAAGGGCAGGACTTGTTCCTCTGGGAGAGGTTTTTACAGTTTCATTTCTTTTTTTGTTTTCCCTTTTTTTTTTCATACCCTTTCCAAACTGAAATGAAAGCAAAAGCGAAGCTCCCGAGAAGATTAAAATTTGAAAGTGAATACTAAAACCTGGCAGCTCTTCACAATGGAGTGGACCATCCAAACGAGACAGTACATTCTGGCCATGGCTGGCTTGAGGTCAAGTAGGAGAACATGGAAAATTGAGGGAAAAGAGGGGGGAAAAAAAGAAAAACAAGCAGGCAGTTCAAAAAATACCACAGCTGAACATTTTGACCACTCTTCTCCAGGGAGGAACAGCATCAAACGTGGCTTTTTTTCTGCTCATTTTGCTTTTCACGAGTTAACGTGGTTGCAGGAGGGACTTGTTGTGTTGGAATGTCTCTGTATTTCCTCCTGTATCAGGGGGTGGATGAGTTGTCCCCGCTCTGTTAATTGATTCATAAGAACAACCCTTTGATAACATAATTGTGCCAACCATTTCAAAACGCAGCTGAGGCTGAAATCACAAGCTGTGTGGATTCGTGCCTTACTCAGGACACACTCCCTTGTCCCTCAAAGGTAAACTGAGGCACGGAGACCTGCCCGAACCACAACAGTGGAAAGGTTGGCTCCAAAAAAGGACTTTTTCAGCCCAACTTTTTCAGGTTTAATTTATTTTATTTTATTTTATTTTATT
>NW_010301240.1:359-2099 GCF_000700745.2 Antrostomus carolinensis | reverse complement strand
CTGGCAGGGGACAGCTTCAGGCTAGACTTCCTTCCCCTAAGGATATTTTCAGGGTCTTCAAACATCCCAGGGGGACCAAATCCCGGTCCCACCGAGGTGGCTGCTGCTCCTCACCTGCAGACAAGGCGCCCATTCAGCCCCGCGCCCCGACCTGTCGCCCCTGCATCCTGTGCGGCTCCGCGGGGGGAGCACGGCCAGACCCCAGCAGCAGCCAAGGCTGATCATGTGGCTCTTAATGAAATCCAGACCCTGGCAGAGCGATGACATTGCGCCGTGATTTGTGCTCCCATACAGACGAAACAAGGCCGGGCGCCTTACGGCAGCAGCCAGGCCAGCACGGGCACTGGGATAAATCAGGTAGTGGCGATGCAGGTGCCTCTGCCTGTCTTCTGCCTAATTATTCTTCCTTTCCTGCTCAAAGTGCTTGGATGTAAGTGCTCTCGTGCTTTCCATAATGCAAAATTATGCCGGACAGAGCTTCCAGAGGCTGGAATCACAGAATCACACAGAATCCCAGAATGGCCTGGATTGGAAAAGCCCTTTAAGCTCATTGAGTCCAACCATGAACCCAACACTGCCAAGTCCCCGACTAACCCATGTCCCTCAGCACTGTGTCTACACGACTCTTCAATCCCTCCAGGGATGGGGACTCCACCACTGCCCTGGGCAACCCCTTCCAATGCCTCAGAACCCTTTCAGCAAAGAAATTCTTCCTCACATCCCATCTCAACTGCCCTGGCCACAACTGGAGCCCATTTCCTCTTGTCCTGTCCCTTGGGCCTTGGTTGAACAGACCCACCCCCACCTCTCTCCACCCTCCTCCAAGGGACTTGGACAGAGCCAGAAGGTCTCCCCTCAGCCTCCTTTTCTCCAGGCTCAACAACCCCAGTTCCCTCAGCCGGGAACTCAGCACACTTGTGCTCCAGACCCTTCCCCAGCTCCGTTGCCCTTCTCTGGACACACTCCAGCACCTCCATGTCCTTCTTGGAGTGAGGGGCCCAACACTGAACCCAGCACTCAAGGTGTGGCCTCACCAGTCCCCAGTGATATATATATATACTGTATATCTACTGTACTGGAATAAAGGCTCAGGCTCTTGGACCTGCTCAGAAGTGGCTCCATGTGCTAGAAATGCATTTGCAGTCCCAGAACTGCTGCAGCTGCTGAGCTTTGTCCCTTTGCACAGTGCAGTTCATTATGGCCAGGGATTAATTAGTGCTCTGGATCACGTGTGAACGCTTCCACTACTCCATTGGATGAGGGAGAGTCTTAAAATGGAGCCATTTGCTCAGCGGCTGCTTGGGGAGTTGTTGCACATAGGGCTGATACCTGCTCTGGGCTGCTCAGGGCACAGCATCGTGCCCCCAGAACAGGACATTCTTGTGCACCAGGACACCCTTCCTTGGGACTGGAGGGTTGAAGGGCTGTGGATGGTCCCCTCAACACCCTGATGAGCCGAGGGCACATGTCTGGTTCGAAGTCCACCCTTCAGCTTGACCCAGGCGAGGTGCTGGAGCAGAGAATGGGTTGGAGGAGCATGACCATGGCCTTTTGCCCAGCCCTGGGTGCCCGTCGGCAGCAACAAAAAGCCCACGTCCTGCTTACAGAGCTGCTGCTGGGCTTGGAATGGTGCAGGGAGGTGACGTCCCCACTGGACACCCTGCTGCCCTGCTCCCTACTGGTTCTATGCCAGGGGACCCCGCGCCTGTGGCTGGCCCAACCCCCGGGCCCCCCGGAGAT
>NW_010301240.1:0-277 GCF_000700745.2 Antrostomus carolinensis | reverse complement strand
GCCACGGGGCTGGTGGTGACAGGGCTGGTGGTGACAGGGCTGGCACCGGGATGCTGTGGGCTGGGGGCAGGCTCAGCCCAGCCAGGCCATCCTCACCTTCAGCTCCTGAAGCTTACATAAATATGTAAGTGTGCATGTATGTACATGTATAGATATGTATATTAAAATAAATAGATATAAAAATACATGTGTTTGTATATAATATGTAAGTGTATATACCTATACTTATGTATATATACTTATAAGTATATATAATATCTAGGAGTATATAGGAGAG
>NW_010301239.1:0-22920 GCF_000700745.2 Antrostomus carolinensis | reverse complement strand
CCTTTCCTTTTTTTTTTTGGACTTCTTACTGAATTCCCTTGCATTATAATATTTTTATTGTACAACAGCATGTGTCTTACTTATTTTGTAGTGGAATATTTCGGATTATTTTTTCCAAAGAGGTGATATAATTGAAAAGGAGCTAAACAGAGAAGAAGCAGTGTTGCAGAAACAGGCAGAAGAAAAGGGAATGACGCTGAATAGACCTTTTCATCCTGCACCACCATTTGACTGTCTTTGGTTATGCCTCTATGCCAAACTTGGAGAACTGTGTGTGGATCCCCGACCTGCAGTTAGAAAGAGTGCTGGGCAGACATTGTTTTCTACTATTGGTGCTCATGGGACTTTATTGCAGCATTCAACGTGGCATACTGTCATATGGAAGGTATGATGTGTAAGCTTCCACTGAAGGGTTTTTTTTAAACTGCATTCACGTTTTGTTAACCATTGACATGCTATTTTAGTATCAGTTAACTAGTTTATTAAGACTTTTTAAAGATAAGATATGGTGGCAGAAGTCCAATATAATTTTTTTTTTTTTTTTTTTTGTCCTCCCACACTTTCTTTTCTCTGGCTCTTAAAGCCTCTTGTGAAATGTAATTTGTGTATCTTGACCATTTCTTTCTTACTCAGGAGTTTTATAAAAAGGCTGCTCCCTTCCTATGAAGATGAATGTCTCCTTCCTTTGTGTGAAAATATGGTGACATTTGAGGGTCATGTGATTGGATTGATCTGATATTATATCGAGCTTTATTTTGCACTCTGTTTTGGCTCTTTTACTTGAAAGGATCCATCAAATGCCCTGTTCTAGATCACAGTCATGATGGTTGTGCCTTATGGAAAAGGTCAGGCTGTAGTTGAGTCTTTTGCCTGTGGTACCTATGAGGTGTCTGAGATCCATTGGTTTTAGCCTTCTGTTAGTGCTTACTTTGTTCTCAGTGGTTTTAATCAGGCTATTTCTAACCCTTCTCAAGTGAAACATCAGTTGGCTGATTCTTACTCTTAACTGTTGCAGAGACTTTAAAATAAGAGAATTCTCAAGGTGACAGAATGGATACTGGAAAAATTACTAATCTTTTGTTGTTTCACCATGAATACAACTATGTTATTTGAAAAGTTGTTTTTTTCCTCTTTTTTCTGACTATCACAGGTTTTATTTCACCTGTTGGATAGGGTTCGAGAATCTTCTACCACAGCTGACAAAGAGAAGATTGAATCAGGAGGAGGCAACATTCTCATCCATCATTCAAGGGATACAGCTGAGAAACAGTGGGCCGAGACATGGGTATTAACACTGGCTGGAGTTGCAAGAATATTTAACACCAGGAGATACTTACTGCAGCCTTTAGGTAAAATTTATAGTTTAAAGTTACTGAAAGATACAGTAATAAACTTTCGGCTTTTGTATATTTTGTCAGTTAAAATACTGGGCAAGAATCTTAATCTTAGGTTAAAAGTGTGTTCTGTTGTGTCTCACCTCAAGTGTGATGAAAATGATGGAGTTTTTCATTCATGCTCCTTAGAGCTAAGAATTGTAAGTACCGATTTCGTCTTCCGTATCACTATACTTGAGGTTAAATCTCACTAGTCACAATTCTGGGTACCAAATAACTTTAATTTTTCTTTTCTTTTGGTTGTCAGAACATATTTTTCCTCTTGTCTTTCTAAGGTTATGCAACACTTGCCTAGAAGAATTCTGGGCGTTAATGTGTCGAGTTTAACAGTGCTCCTACAATGTGAAGAGAACTGAGTTGTAAAGTCAATTAAGTATATAGCTTAGAAAGAAGAAAGGGAATAATTTAATGAAAAGAGTGGACTTCTTATAATGTGAAATATGTTGAGATTACCCGCTATTTCAAGTGATTCTCTTTCTGTCCTCATGATACTCCTCCACTGTTTGTCTTGTACAGAGATGTCATTTTGGATTACTTTACTGTTTTCCCTAATGTAGCTAACTGAAGTGAGTTCTCCTTTTCTTCTTCCTTGATATCTTACTTTTTCCATTCTGATTTTTTTATTATTATTTTTCTTCAGTGGCTCCTTGACTTCTTTCTTTCTTTCTTTCTCTTCCTTTTTCTCAGGCTCTGATTTTTCCTTAGTTCTTTTTTTGCTTTCTCCTTATAGAAATTAAACATTAGGTCATTTACTAAGCTATTGTAAAATATAAAATATTACTACATACAATTGAACGATGTAAATGTATTGAACTAGATAATACAATTCAGCATTCATGCTTTTTTTTGTACAGAAAAAATGTTTCAGTTTAGGCTTCTAAATATTCTGATATAATTTCAAAACAACTTTTGTTTCTAATTCGGTTAACTAGAATTACTTAAATACATTACTATCAAAAATAAAAATGTGATATAAAGAATGTATAGCTTGCAAAGAAGATTCCCTATTACATTAATATGCCTTCACTATCCCATAGTATGCAGTTAATATACATAACTAGAAATAAGTTGTGTTTTATTTCATTTTGGTTGTTTGTGATACAGATGTCAACATATTAATAGCTATCAAGAGTATTTGCCATTTGCAGAAATGTAGTAGATTTTAAACTATCTTAAACTTTACTTAAAACTGGGGAAAAAAAATTTACAGGTCTATTTTAATTATTCAAACACAGTAATTAGTAACATAGAAAACTGAAGGTTAATGCTAAATTTAATGAAAAATTCAAACTCCAAAAAATAAATCTTTCTCCACAGTACAATTATCAGAGCAGTTAAATATCAATTCTTTACAAATGCATGTATAGATGATACGTGTAGATTTGACCTTTAGACTATAGATTTGACCACGAATTCCGTGTGTGTGCTTAACGCTTTTTGAAATCTAAAAGCATGTGGTATGGATAAGAACAAATCTGTTTCAATATCCTGAATGAAGAAAACTTATTTTTCTAGTGTGGGATGTGGTATGTGATTTTTCTCTAGCACATTCCACATAAACATTGATATATTTATTGTTTCATTCTTCATATTTGTGTGTTTCCCTGTCACATTCATTCTTTCTGTTTACAGTTCAACTGATATATTCTGAAACTCATTCAGGCAATCGCCTAACTTCGTGAAATTCTTCTGTGTTAGAGTAACAGCCTCTGTTATTAGTGAACAGCCTTTTAGAGACAGGGTGGGTGGGAAGGGGAGTAGGAGGCCAGTTTCAAGTTGATTTTATTTTTTCTTTCTGTTTTTTGTTTTTTAAATAGGAGACTTTTCCCAAGCCTGGGATGTTCTTCTTGATCACATCCAATCAGCAGCACTCAGCAAAAATAATGAAGTTTCCTTGGCTGCTCTGAAAAGCTTTCAGGAGATCTTACAAATTGTTTCTCCTGCCCGAGACTCAGAGAAGCCTGACACACCACCTGCTATCAATGTTTCTGTACCTGTGGTGGTAGGGACAACAACTGCTACAAGTCTTGGCAGATCATTCATGAGAACTGACTCCATAGGAGAAAGAATAGGAAAATACAATGGATCTGAACCACCTGTAATAACAGATGAAATTGAAGATTTGAATCTTTGGTGGGCAGCCTGGAACAGCTGGTATAGGATTGGTTCAGAAAGTACAAGGCCTCCAATTACTTGTGATAAATTGACTTTCATTCCTAGCCAGCCTTTTCTTACAGCTTTAATTCAAATATTCCCAGCTCTTTACCAACACATCAAAACTGGTTTCAGCATGGATGATCTCCAAAAGCTGGGTGTCATTTTGCACGGTGCTGTTTCAGTTCCAATCAGTTCTGATGCTTCCCCTTTCATCCTGCCATCTTACACTGAAGCAGTTTTGACAAGTTTACAGGAAGCGGTGCTTACAGCTTTAGATGTTTTACAAAAGGTAATAATGTGACTTCAAATGTGTGGTGAAAGGTAAACTACACTGTTTTAATTCTTCTTCTCGGAACTGTAGTGTGGTGACTTAAACATGATTTTTAAAATAATAAATAATCGCACAGTGTACTGTATTAGAACAATCAGATCTGTACTGTACTGTTCCTGGTGCAGCCTAGGTGTTCTGCATTGAAAAAATGGTGTAGTTCTTATGAAATGCATTTTTGCCTAATGGCAGAAATACCATAAGTGTGGTGCCGTGTTTGTAGCCATTTACTTATCTACCTAATATCACAATATTGTACTATTATGAGAGTCTGTACACAGAGTTGGGGGAATAGTCCCCCATACAGTATTCATTATGTTGTCCAGATACTGCCATAAACAAAGTGTAGAAGAATAGTGATCATGAGAACTTTGAGTCTAAGCAAAACATAAAATATAAATAGGTCTCTGGCAGGCCACCTACCTTCTTGCCTCGTGTTAATCAGTTGTTTAAGGAAAATGCTGCATCTCTGCTTAAGAAATTCTTACTATAGAACTCATGCTCAAAGAGCACTCTTCATGCAAGTGAATCTGTAGACAACAAACGAGGGTGCCCTTTTTCCTGAATAGTTAAAAAAAGAAAAAGATATTGCTATATTGCTTCTTTCTTTCTGGAGATGTAAAACAGCTCCTTGCAAAATACACTGTTCCTTCAGAAAAATCAAGAACGTGGGACTGGAAGGGAACCTTGGTTTTCCTTTCAGACTTCCGTGTGTTGAGCCCATTTTACCCCCTTTGTTTTGTTCTTAGTTTTCTTTTTATTCCTCAGTATAACTTGTTTTCTGTTTTTTCACTGCTGTAGTGTAACTACAAGCCCAAATTCTCTGATTATTTTCACTGCCTTCCTACATTGATTCTGGGTCAATTCTACTGCGAGCCAGCTGGCTCATCAGACAGAGGAACACAGATACGTACTTGGGGATCAGATGCATTTAAATTCTGCCTCTGCAGGCAGTATGCATACCAACCTCTTGAGCTACGAGTGTGGTAAACTCAAGGCTATATTTACATACATTGACAGAGATAGTAGAGAATTTGCTGTGGAGAGCTGTTAAAAAAAAAAAAGTATTCCATGACAATAGTTGCACTGGGATTTGTTAGATAAATCTGAACTGCTAAAAAATGTGAAGGTGTAGTACCAGAATGCTTTAAAGCATTAATTTCTGAAACTAAAGTACTCTGCCAGTTTTTACGACAATGATCTGCAGAGTATTTCATTTTAGGGTTTGTTGGTGTTTTGTTGTTGCTTGACCATTACCTCTTGATTTATGTGTGTCTCTTAAGTATGTAAATAAGTGCACTTAATGCAGTAAATACTACTCTGTTTTATTAGCAGCTCTTAAAGGTACTTTCAGCATTTTCATCACACACTTTGCTAGGCTATTTTTGAGTTTTTCATATGCTTAGGTAAAAGTTATCTGGTGTCAGTCAGAGCGTAAACATCTTTGAAAAGCAGTTCCAGTTAGATGAATTTTCAAAAATAATCCTCCTTTTTTAACATTATATGGATAATTTTTAGAGTTGAGAATGCACCAATGGACTAGATGGAAAATACTTTTCTCTGTAAAATAAAAATTTTACAAGAGTTTCATAAAATATGAAGAATAAGAAGCTGCTCATGCACAAACCTCAAATAGGAAGTAGTTATTGCTTTTGTTCACCACTACAGCAAAAGTAGAAATTATTTTCCACTGATCTGAAATGAATAATAATCATAATAAAAATCTAACAATCTGGAGTGAATGGCAAATGTATTTTGAAGTTTTGCTATTCTAGATGTTATGTTACTTCTGTGGGTAACGTAAATTGCATCTGTGCAACTAAGTTGCATCTATACAAAAGTTACCCAGGGTTTTGTGGATTTCTTTCCCTTTCTAATCCATGTGTTGGTACATAAAATATTTTTATACGTTTTCTAATAGGTGCTTAATCTTGCATGAACCTGTTAAAATTTAGTGTGGTGACTTTAATGCAGCAGCATATCAGCTGAAATTGTTTTACATGCTGTTGAATACTTTTAGATCAGCAATTAACCTCTTAGTCTCCTGACACACAGATGAGTATCTAGCATCAAAGCATCTTTTTCAGAGTTCAGTACAGTCTTGACCTTGAGCACCAGAAAAGGAGTATGGCTTTTTACAAGGAATGCTGCATTATTTTCGTGATGTTGATTAAGCTTTTTGAGCACTAGACATGCATTTTGAACTGCAGGAAGCTGAGGAAAAAGGAGAGGCCATGGATCATTTGTGGAGTGCTCTGCTGCAGACTGTAGATTGCCTGGAGGTGCAGCCAGGTCTTAGGGTGATTTAGTGATGACAGTGCCTGTAGCCTCTGTTGGCTTGCTCCCTCTCATGGTTGGGGACTCAGGATATTTGCTAGCCTGTCGACTGCCACAGCTCATGAAACAGCCCCAGCATGTAGGCTGCACTTGAATAGCTTTGAAACTGTTGGCAGCTTGAGTGAGTTCAGCCACAACTTGTTATGGATGATCTGTAGTTAATGAAAAAGGTGTTTGATTCCTCCACAGAGAAAAATGGCAGTACAAGCACAAGGTCTTTTTGTGGAGCAATAAATATACTTTCTTAAAGCTTTGAGAGGAGAGACTTTGGGAGGAAAAGCAAGACATTTAAAATGACAGAAAGTAATTGGAGTAACTTCATAGAATCATTGTATCTGGCTTTGAAAATAAATGCCCTAAGGTTGCCTTGGGATTTATTTTGCAACAGGAAATCATTAGCCTATGACAACATGCTATTTCATTGACATCTTCCAAGTACACCCTTGTAATGTTTTCCATTTTAAAGCAAGAGTATTAAGAGTTTCAGCTATACCAAAATCATATAATTCTCATTTTATTTATGTTCCTCTCCCTAAGACACAATTTTAACTACTTAAGAAAATCTTGTATGAATTACTTCTGAGATTTAACTGTTCCTTGAAGTAGAACTTAAAGAAGATCTGGCTGAGATCAACAGGCAAGACTTATATAAGACTTATATTTTGCTGTCATGTCAAGCAGAGTTTGTAAAGAAAATATTTATGTATTTATTTAACTATATGCCCAGGTATCTTGCCACTTAATTTACTCTAGTAAAATAACAAAACTTACTTTCCTTAAACTGTTAGAACGATACACTGTCTTTTATATAGCATGACTGTTGCATAGTCTTATCTGGGAATTTTTCTTTAGGAGCTCCTTGTACTGATGCAGACTTTTGAACGTGGCAGCTCAAGATACATACTCAGCTTTTGTATTTTCTTTTGGTATAGGCTATATGTGTGGGCTCAGAAAGTATGCAGATAATGTATCCTGCAATCTTCGACCAGCTGTTGGCCTTTGTAGAATTTTCTTGCAAACCTCCACAGTATGGACAGTTGGAAACAAAGCACATTGCAAATGCAAAGTATAATCAGGTAATTAATTAGAAATTTTGCTTGTTTCACGTGGCTGGTGAACCCAGCTCAGCTTCAGATACAGGTTGTTTAGCAAGATGCATTTATTCCAGCTGTAAAAACTTTGCTGTTCATGTTGAGTAATAAGTTAATTTATTAGTATTTTTTACATTATTTTATCTTTATTTGCTCCCTTTGAATTCTGTCTTGCTTTTTGTACTTTGTATTCCTACATGTAGGAAGAAGGGTCTTGCCTGGACACCAGACATAGTGAATATGTCTGAATTTGTCCAGTGAGTTAACTTGTCCTATATGTGATGACAAATTTAACAGAAAGACACATTAATTTTGTATGGAGAAAATTGCCTCAAGGTGCAAATTTTTGAATTGCACGTGCTGTAGAGAAATGGGACACACTCAATAATTCTTTTTATCTGTGTACTCTGCTGTTCAGTAAGCATGAGCATCTGATTCACTGTAAGCAAAGAGGTAACTATTATGTATGTATTAATTCTTCTTATTCTGTTTGTCCTGCAACACAATGGAATCACACTAGATACAGCTATTTGCACCGGTGAGTTAAATTTCCTTAAAGATTGTCCTAATGTAGTTGTCTTGCCTAGACTGCAACGTTTCTCCTACTCAAATGTACTTTACTTCAATGTAGAGTACATTTGTATAGTCAGACTACATTGTATTTGCGGTTTTGTTGCTTGGACCATATTCTGAGCAAACCTTGCATGCATTAAACTAAGAGTTCAATGCAAAACATACATTTTCCATTCCTCAATATATTTTCACCTATAGTTCAGTAATTCACTAATTTCTTTTCCTAGGCGGAATGGGTAGCATTGAATTATGTACCATTTGCTGAGAGGTCGTTGGAAGTTGTTGTGGATTTATACCAAAAGACAGCTTGCCATAAAGCTGTGGTAACAGAGAAGGTTCTTCAGAACGTTATTAAGGTAAAAGTTTGTCCTGTGTATGCTGTGAATGTAATGAGCTTATATGGAAAAGAATGAGTTCTGTTTTGAGCTAGTGTAGATAAACAATTTCTGGGAAGCTTAAAGCTTTAGTAAATTAATTGATATTTTATGAAGATGAGCAGCAGGTAGTAATTTCTTTTGAAGTTGCAAGGCTATTGATTAGGCTATATATATTGTTCTTTAGCTGGATAATGTCAGCATCAGTATTTCAGTGTTAAGATAAAAATAAACAAATTTGTTAGGCCATAAAATAGTAATATTTGAAAGTATTATGCACCTAAATCTGATAAGCAGGCCTCTTTTTTTACATTGTTTCCATTTTAGCAAATGAATTTGGTAAATAATAAAAGTAGTAGTAAATGCCTGGGAAAAAATGTATGCCACCTAGGTTTGTTTGTAATAATTTGGCTGACATCAGGTTGTTCCTGAATAGAAATTTAGAAACCTGAACATGTTTATAATAGTTATGTGGTATTATGTGGAATCTGTTACGAATTAAATATTTGTACTTCAAAGTTAATGCCATTGCTTTCCACTTCTGTTTTAATGGAATAGGTGAAACTGATCTAAACACCACTTTTCTTTAATGCTCACAGTTGATAATAATGTGATGTATTGCAGTGGATGAAAATGTTTCTTAAATTATTTTTCATGTCTCCAAAGCCCATGTTGGTATTGGAACTAGATTTGTCCCCTATGAACAACAGCAGCAGCAGAAAATATTCTGTTTATCTCTAGGGATAGATCCTAGCTCATAATTTTTGACAATAGAGAGTTAATTACAGTTTACCCACTCTTGAGAGCAAGAAGTGAGCCTTTCCTCTTCCTCCCTTTGCTGTCCTCAAATGAGAGACTTCACTAAAAGCATTGAGATCATATGTGTAATACCTGAGTTTAGTCAGTTTGTATTTGAAATGTAAATAAAATAATTAGTTTTCCAAGGTAACTTGGTATCAGGTTCTAGTTTGCCTAACAATGCTAAAAGGAATACATATAGGGTAAATAGTATGTATGCTTAATGTTTTTAAACTCATTAATTACTTTCTTTTATAGATATTGTATCTGTCTATCTAAATGACTTAAAAATTGCTGTTTCCATCTGCTATACATTTGAGTTGTATTGCAGCCTTTATTTTAGAACTTCACTAATTTTTTGCTTTTAAACTCATGTGGTTTAACAGTCAGAAACAACCAGGTGTCTTGCAGTGGCTATGTATACAATTTGACTTTTGTATATTAGGAAAAGTTTAAATTTAATGAGACTTTTTTCTTTACTGTGGAAGCGCTTGGGATAGCTTTCTAGGAACGGGACTAAACTCTCCAAAAAGCAGTCATGATAACAAACTGCCTGTAATCTGTTAGATGTTAGGAAAGCCCATTTGTCAGGTTTAGCGGAAATGGTGGATGGCAATACAGAAAATTAGTATGTAATTTCATAGTGTAATTGATAATGGATCAACTCTGACTTCTAATCTTGTACTTGGCAAGAGACCTGTGCATTAACCAGCTGGTGTATGGTAAATCATCTTCAGAATTATAGTTTTAAAAGAACATCTCGTATACCAGCAGAAAAAGTAGGGATGTGTACTATCACCTATGACAGTGTCTGCTAAAATCTTCTGCTGAAACCAGCTGTATTCTTAGATTTGTATGAGCAACTGTAACTTTTGTTTTAACTTTCATTTTGCAGACACTAAGAATACCTCTTAGTCTGAAATATTCCTGTCCTTCTGAAAGCACATGGAAGCTAGCTGTTTCCTCTCTTCTTAAAGTTCTCTCTATTGGACTACCTGTTGCAAGGCAGCATGCATCGTCTGGAAAATTTGACAGTATGTGGCCAGAGCTAGCAAATACTTTTGAAGACTTTTTATTCACCAAAAGGTAAACACAGTTACCTTTTTTAAAAATAAAAAACAAAACACAAAACAAACAAACAAAAAAAACCTGGAAAATATTTGCAAGGTAATTTGTTCAGTAAATGTGTCAGTAAAGTTCAAAAAAAATTGCCTTATCTTTAGAGATAATTAAAATTATTTTAATGAATTAAGGAAAAAAGATAACCAGTCTGTATACTTCAAAAAAGTATATTTTTAGAAAGCAGTAGAAAAAACTTTATTCAAAAGGTGAAATGTCAGAGCAAGAAAGAGCTCAGCTGACCTCTGAATACAAGGCATAGCCTTTCTGACCAGGCCAAGGAATTCTGTATGGACTCCCAAGGTCATTTACTATAGATTTGATAGAGAGTTACTGATGTGTACTCAATTTGTTCTTTTTTTCACTTTGAACAGAATTGCAACAGTAATGTTTTTTAGTTAAGGTGAACACCATTAACTGTGTGTATTTCTCTTTAGTTCCCTCTTGAAATATTCCACTTACTATGAATTTTGGGAAATTATTTCTTACATTGCTGTCACTTAGAAGCCCATAGTTATCTTGCATTTGTTTCTACAAGTCTGGAGGTTAGAATCATAGAATGGTTTGGGTTGGAAGGGACCTTAAAGATCATCTAGTTCCAACACTCCTGCCATCAGCAGGGACACCCCGCGCTAGACCAGGTTGCTCAAAGCCTCATCCAGCCTGGCCTTGAACACTTCCAGGGACGGGGCATCCACAACTTCTCTGGGCAACCTGTTCCAGTGTCTGACCACCCTCACAGTAAAGACTGACTGCATCTTAGTAATTAACCATGCTTTATTTATAGTACTTTGTGAAAAGTGCAGCTAAATAATCAGATTTCTAACTAGACAGACAGGCAGATGTGTAAGTATATTCATAATCTCTCAAGAATGGAACAGAGCAGATGAGAGTGTGTTGAGAAAGTCCAGAAATGAAAAATAATAATGATCAGAGACTCGGACAATCTGTACTACTAGTTTGTTCAACCAAAAACATTTATCATTAGGAAGACATGATAAGTCTTCAGAATATGGTAAAAGATTGCTCCAGAGAATAGTTTTCATTGTCCCTTGAGAATAGGTAAAAATGGATTTCAGTACAGCAAAGATTATCTAGGTTAGACATTAAGGAAACCTTTTACTGTAAGGAAAGTTAGGTATTGTAGATGACCACTTAGGAGAGCAGTATGGAATTTGCATGTTCTGTGAACATCTGTGGGTAAGCATTTTTTAGGAGTAGTTTAAGTATATCTAATAGTATCTCAGATTAAAGGACAATGTGGAATATGAAAAATTTAATTCCCTGATTTTCTGTGTGTGTGCTGATTTCAGTAACAAATTAATCTTTTTAACAGAAAACAGTAGGGTTCTTCTGTACCTAACACTAATATGCTGTGTATTTGTGTGTGTGTAGTTTTCAAACACATAAAAATCAGCCACCAAACACAGCTGTATTTACTAATGCTGAATAAATAGCAGCTTGCCCAAAACAGATAAAAAATAAATACTAATGAAACTTAATTTTAGAGACACATCCGTTAGTAAAATGTTTGTAATTATGAATGGTTTTGGAATTTCATCAAAAGGTTTACATTACAATTGAGTGAAAAACCTTTCTTTTGTTTTTTCATTTACTTCAAAGAAATATAATTAAATAGGAGGACCTTCAAATACAAAAGCTCATCAAGACCACGTAAAAGACACTTTAATAATCCAAGTTTTTGTTTTGATACTTCACTGTTTCCTTAATTTAGAATTATCTTTGCGGTATCTTGTTTGGTTTTGTTTTCAGCTGCAGTTATTAGTCCTGTTTCCATTCTGAGACAGGCAGTCCAGATCAGCTAACACTCTATAATCAATATCATTGTTGGGTTTATAAAATTAAAATGGAGGTTTTCCAGGTTATTGTAGAAGAATGTATGTTTACGTGGAAGTTAGTTTGGGTATACATACTACTAGCTGCTGTAAATTAGTTATTCCTAAATATCCTTTTTGCATGTTTTTTGCTGACCTAGACTGGCACTGCTACAGTTTTTGGGTATTAATCATTGATAAATCCAAGGAAGTAAGGTTATCACAGTTCAAGACAATCCACTATCATCTGCATGACCTTTTTGGACAAATAAGTTGTCTGTTTTTCTTCATTTACATCAAGTGATTTGCTTTTCTAGAAACTTGTTCCAACCATAGAAGCTCCATCTTAACATGTTGCTTGCTAGAAACAATTATTATTGACATTAATTCTAATAGCTTTTGCTAGCTGTCATACATGGGCAAATATTCTCTGGAGGTAAAGGAAAAATAGTACTTCTGTGAATATTTATGATGCCCTCAAACTTGTCTGTCTTCGCTTAAGTCTGGTTTTGCCTCTTTAGAGACCAGAGTGTATTCTATAGTTTCACATACCGAATGTGTTTTAGGGATCAGCGTTTTCATTGAAATTAAAGTTGTTCTCAGAAAAGTTATATGGAACTTTTCTGTTTTCTCACTTAGAAGCTTTAAGGTTCAAAAGAATTGAAAATATTAAAAATAGGCTGGTGGTTTATAGAACCATATGGCTACAGGAGGACAATTTGGCCTGTTATTATAATTAATGGCCATTGTCTTTATTCTTTCCTGGCTTGTTATGAGTAAATGATTTTTGCTTAGATAGTTGTATGGCTATTGAACACCTGGGTTGGGGTTTTTTTGCCCCCAATGTCCGTCTTTTTCTAAATAGCAGTTTGCTTTCCCAAGTGCATGGTGGTTCTACTTATAGTTAGAGCCCTGTCCCTTAGCAGCTTTAGGATAGATAGCCTTTCTGTTCCCTCTCTCAGACTGAGCCTTGTGTTCCTAAAGTAGGTAAAGCTAAGAAGGGAGCACGTCTTCCTCATGCCAGTAGTCAGGACAATTAGAAATAGCAGTTATTTCTCCTTTTCTTCATTCTCTTCCTCCTCCCCACGATGTCCCTGAAGCATGCTTCTCTTGCTGTGATTCAAGGAGGGCTCTAGAGATAGCTGTGGAAGTTCCCCCCATTGAGGTAATTTTCTTCTGATTTCCTTTGGTTAAGTCCTTCTGCACTTCTGTGCAAGATGCTGTGAAACTAGCCTTGGCAAATAGGGCAACCTGTCCTTTTTATATGAGAATTTTCTAAATTGTGTCTTTTAGTGGATTGTAACTGCAGCATAGTCAGTCTCTTACATTTGTAGTTGTTCCATTTCTAAGTAAATTAAATTCAGAATTTTCAGATTTACTGTGTTCTTTCATTTTTTTTCTTTGTTATATAGACAAATAGAAAATATATGTGATTTATAGGAGTGTCTTATTCCACGGTAATTTGGGAGAATCTATTAACTATTTTGAAAGTAACAGCTAAAATTTATTGCTGAGTTGAGGTACATGTCAACCTTCGGATTATAGGAGAAGGGAGTGGGAATGTGCTTTCTTTTCCAATGGTCCATGTTGGTCCTTTATTTTAGGCTGACTAGGTAATATAAAAGCTGTTTTTCAGTGTGTTCCCTGATTTATTTACATTAACAATGAGTTATGTTTTTTAAAACTTTTGGTAGTACTTAGATTTTTGTCTGTAACACCAAAATCAATTAACCAAGCCATGCATGAGAAGATGAGAGCACACTGTGCTCTTAGTTAGGTTAGAGACTTGGTTTTAGTGACCCTGCTGACTGGAACTGTGGCTTATGGCGACTGTTGTCAGTCATCTCTGGTGGCTTTCCAACTTGAAAATATGCTATGAAGGACACAGGGTCTGTTAAGTCAGATGCAGAAGTGTACAAATCTGACTGCACTGCTGAAAGCCAGCATGGATTGAAAAGGTTCTGAAGTGCAAAGAATTTGGAAATTGCAATTCAGACACCCCAGGAGGCTATCAGTGAGACAGAGTAACAGCATTACTGCATTATCGTGGGTTTTTTTACCATTATCCAACATGTCACACCTTATGAGAGGAATACAGCTAGATATATTCAGTTAGACATGAATACATTTAGAACTGAAAATTTACTTTCTTATGCTGGCAATTATGTAATTTTTTCTAAGTACTCTGCTTCAAGGAAACTGAAATGTTTTGTCACAAAGAAACTTACTTTTCTTCCTTCACTGGGTTTTCATACTCCACGCTTTTCACTATTTAATGATCTACATGTTCCATGCTATAATCTCTCCAGACTTCATGCAAAGCTAGGTAAATATCTTCCTTTTGTACCCGCTCTTCAAACCCTTATTCTTCAAAGCTGTATTAGCACTGCTGGGATGGTACTAAAGATGAAATATCTGCATCTCTGTAAAACTTGTTAATGTCTTATTGCAGTCAGTCCTCCTAGCAACACTGCAAAAGCGATTTGGCTAGTTTTTCTCTTCAGTTTGATTCCTTAAAATATCCCAGTGCGTGTTGTCTCATTTTTGTATGCACATTCTCCAAGTCTCTACCTAGCTGAGGATAGAGTAGAAAATTGAAACTTTCTATTTCACTGATACACATTTTAATCAACATTTTTCTATCTAACTCATAATTCTTCTAAGAACTGTGGTCCTAGAAATTGCATGTGTAGATAGCTTAATATTACTTCCACCAGTGAAACTGAGTTGGCATTGGTTAGGCAAGAGGTCACTGTGGTTAAAACCCTTAAATTTGATCCTGTAAATCTCTGTGTTTAAAATAGTGAACCTCCTTCGCATGGTCTTGCCTCTGTCTTTTGGATAGGAACAGGTTTTGAAGCCAGTTATGGGGCTGAATGAGAGGAGATACTCTGCTCTTTGATGTTTAAAAAGTACAAAGCACAGCAGAAATGGTCTCTGCAGCTTTGTACATCAAGAAATTTCAAATATAGCCAAAAGAGCCCAGGTAAATGAAAAAGGAAGACGCTACTGTCATAGAGAATTAACAGCTTCCAAGAAATAAGCTTCAACCTTTTTTTTTTATTTTTTTATTTTTTAATAAAAAGCAAGCTACAGCTGAGGAGGCTCAATAATCTTGATTTTTATTATAAATCAAAATTACATTTAAAAATTAATATATTTCATGTAACTTAATTTACACAAAATTGTCTTCTAGTAAGAGCCTGGTCTGTTTATTATTTCATAACATTCTTCTTTCCCAGAGGCTTTCATGGATGCATGTCAAGCCATTATAAAATAAAATTCAACAAATGTGTGTATATATAATTTACTAGAGCAGAAGTCTGTGCTCACATGAGGGAATTAAATCAATACTCTCCACAAAGATGCTTCAGAGCAGAGTGCTGCTGTGCACAGCAGGACTCTGGGTGGCTGTTAGCTCTTTGTTGTTGTGCTCTAAAGCCCTGCCTAGACAGTGGGCAGTGGCTGGGAGCTCTGTACCTAGGAATGCCTGCACATAGCAACAGTCTGCATTGCACTGCCTCTTATCTTCCCTGGCTCTTGACCCTTTGGGTACACTTTGGCTGTATTGCATCAGATCAGGAAAGCTTTTTATTCCTAGATAGGTGCTTCATATAGACACCTTACTTACAAAAATCTATTTACCTGGGAGTAATTTGCTGCATGAACAAGTATGTAGTATAATCTGTAGCATGTATAGCAGATCAGGTATGGATGACTAAACTGAAGGATCTTAACACCTCTTTAAAGTAAAAATCAGCTCAGAAAGTCAGTGAGTTGTAGAGTAGGAAGTGTCAGAATGAAAGCTTCTCATGTGTTTCAACACAACCTGCATTTGTATGCATCATAATAGGTTACATTACTATTTAAAGGTTTGCATAGTTAACTTCTTTATATATTACAAAAGGTACTGGCTGAACAGCTACTTAATATTTTATTTTATTCTTTGTTTTCAACGTGTAACTCCAGACTTCCCAACTGCCTAACACATAAACCAATAATAAATACAGTATTTACTATTTTCTTCTTTGAGTTTTTTCTAGTTGTACACGTAACACTTTAGCATTTCACAGGCAGTGGTGAAGTTATGTAGATAAAGTCCCTTTGAGGAAGTGATAGATATTTCTTTTTCAATCAGGAACATTGATACAAACTGTCATAATTATCAAAACTGAAAATTAGCTGTAGGTGTGCAGACTGAACTTCAGGTGTCTCATGCTAAGCATCCAGAAGATAAGGGAAAAAAAAGCCTATCTTGGAAAAATCTTATTTGACTTGGTCAGTGTCATATAGAAGCACTGGGGAGGTGTGGGGAACCCTACCAGTTAGCTAAACTAACCAGATACGAATGAGATTTAGAAGCCTCCAAAGTTCTTCAACCTTTCATTAAAACTGGCAGTGGAATGGAGAAGACAGGCTCAGACAAGTGCCCTTATGAGGACAAGGCTGGCATGGGTCCACAGTCGTATATTTGGCAGCTGCCTAGCCAGCGAGCACGTGCTTGACTCTGAACTACCCACCACATCTGTTATTTCCTGGGGGGGGACATGGGGTGGGGGAAAAACTGAGGGCTGGGGAGGTAGTTTGGAATTAAGCAACGGATGCCAGTCTGCTTGCCACTACAGTACTGCAGCGATTCCTCTGCTTACTGAACAGCTTGGTTCTTTGTTCAGTCCAGAGCTCTCTTTTCCTTGCACCCACCTATTCTGCCATAAATTAGGCAGGGAATGTTGTGGCAGACTGACCCTATCATTTTCCTTCCTTCCTTCCTTCTCAGTAGTATGTACTTAATCAGATGGTTTCTCTGGAGGGGGGGGTGGGGGTGGGGGAATAAAAAGCATTGTCTAGTTTAAGATGCATTGTAACACACAAGCATACACAATAGCAGCAAGTTGAAGTACCACAGGCAGTCTTAGTCCCAGTATTTCTACTCATTTGTTTCAAGTATTTAAATTTCCAAACTGTTCCTCAGCTTGAAGATGTTATCTGGTTATTTTAAAAAGGCAAAAACTAAAATTATGGGAAGAGGAGAAATTTAATATATGAAATTATATCGACCTTATATAGCGCCTTGTCTCTGATTTTTGTTTTTAATGCTACTGGCTATTCCAGTAGCTCTAGTGACAAGTTACCTTCAGCACGAATCAGACACTATGGAGAAAGTGGAGCCGCAATCCAGTGTGTTTTGCAACTGTCTTTAAATTTCAGAGACACACAGGCATGAGGATCCCGACTTGTGCTCTGTGTCAGAAAAACGGGAATGGTGTAACTAGGTCAGAACAGATGCACATCTACACCTACGTGCTGTTTCTGTTGGGTTAGTGGGATACTTAAGGAAGAGTGGAAGGTGACTACATAGTAATATTTTCATTATATGCTCCCTCAGCCTCCCAGTTTACATGGCTCAGAAAGTTCTTGTACCACAGGCTGTCATTGGCTCATACTTGATTTTTATTCTAATAACTTTGCTAACTGTATATTGAATATGTGTAGATATTAGCAAGCAATCCTATGATTATGGATTATAAGCAAGGTATTTCAGAGTTTTATGTATTGTGTGAGGTATCTTTTTTGATTCCCCCCTCTGTGCCCCACCCCCAAAGTGCAGTAGAAGCAGATCTGTAAAGCAAAACAGTTCATGAGGCTGAGGACCCATCACCCACAGAGTGCTCACTTTGAGTGTTTTATTTCAGAGTAGCTCTAGTGTGGCTTCCTGTCATGCAACCAGCTACTAGAGCTTGGAGTACATTTTTTGGTTTAGTTTCATCGAAAATGAATCCAGTTCTAGGCTCTCTAAGATCAGACATGAACCAAGGTTTATAAACAGGAATGTCTAAAAGTTTAACTTGAAAAGCCCATGTCTGATCCAAACTTCAACAATGATTTAGGCACATCAGATGAAGTAGTTGATTGCATTCTAAGTAGGAAGCCTTTACTCTTTCTGCCCTGCCAAGGAACTTGGCCCAGTAACTCAGCAGAAGCATAATCCAGCAAAGGAAAGGAATTTGAATTCTCTGGACGGATAGTCCAGTAAGTACAAGGATGGACTCAATAAATGAGATGAAACTTCGTCAGAGAAAACTGCATGACTGATGATTGGCATAAAATTTCCAATCTAAAATTAGAAGATTTCCAAATTTACAAGCAGGTAAGGCAGGATCTCGTAAAGCATTGGGTAATTTTTATTGTTGAATCACTTCTGAACGTTTAATCTGTAAATAAATTTTTACATATAGTGGAAGAACTGCAGAAAGTTCTGAATTTCTTCGAAGTTATTGTTTGTAAAATGTTTGTCACTTAATAAAATTCATTAAGAATGAGAATAAATACATCATTTCGGTTATCAAAGAAGAAGACAAAGTAATATCCCATTAATGAAAAGTGTGTTTCATTAATGCAGAAGAAAATGTAAAATTAAAATTAAGTTTTTGACAGATGTACTGATGAAAATCAAATCTTGCAAAGTGAGAGAAAAAGTAAAATATAATGTAATGTTTCAGTTGGACTTGATGATCTTAAAGGTCTTTTCCAACCAAAACAATTCTATGATTCTATAAACTGTGATCCCCTGATGATACCTTCACAAACTCATCTGAACAGATATTGTGACTTTTCCACATAAAAGACAGGAGAGATTACTTTGTGATCCATATGAAAAATGGTGTTGGTGATACCAGTCCTTAATTGGGTCCATCAGTTGTAACTCTTGAATTTTAGTGTTTTACTACTTTTTTGCCTTTGAAACATTTTTATCATCATTATTTGTAAGGTTTTATTCTAAAATGTTAATCATTACCATATAATAGTACCAACTTGATGCATGTAATAACTTTAAATGTAATGCATTTTCCTATACTTATCTCCTTACACATGTTGTAAATTTAAAAGTATAATGTAGTATGTTTATTTTCAGTACACCTCCTGATAACCTCTCAATTCAAGAATTTCAGAAGAATGAGAGTATTGATGTTGAGGTAAGGAGACTATAACAAATACACTGTAGAACATAATGAGAGAGTGACATTCACAGATTACACTTGGTTCTAAAATATTTTTTAAAAAGTTACCCATTCATTATTTTTTCTGTGGTACTGTTGTCCTTTTTGAAAACAAGATAGGAAGTTCATAGGCTCTGAATTTGACTGCTTCAGAGTTTTGCAAAAAGTAGGAAGCAGCATGCCAAAACCTGCTTCTTGTCCATTCAAGTTCAAAACAGCCTGGAGTGGCTAAACCAGAATGTGTTTCTGCCTCTAACCCATTATCTGATTCTTACTTATTATGTTATTGCTAAGCTGTAACACAGGTAATGGTATACCATGGAGGAAGCTGACAATTAAACCTCAAGAAAGTGTTTTCTATGTTGAGGGGAGGCATTCAGACAGTGATGACATTGTTGCCCTCCAGATGTGTTCTCAATACTGAAAAGCTTGTGCATAAATGGAGAAATGATGTCTTGTTTGTGCAGCACAGAGACCATTGTAATCGTAAAAGAGATCATGTTGGATAAGGCTGAAGAAAATTAAGAGATGATAATACCTGGAATGAAGAGGGACTGGGTCCCCTTTCACTCCGGGACAGAGAGATGTGGCAGAGCAGGGATTAGGGGTACAAGGGAAAAGGAGTTGCAGAGAGAAGACAGGGCAATATCTGTGGGTTTGATCACCTGTCACTTCTCCAGAATAGCAGCTGGGACACCAAGATTTCTGGATGAAAAGCAGGAGCAGTTCTGTCTTCAGTAAGCAGAATTCTGAGATCTAATGCATTAATTTATGGAGATGTAAACCCACTTTGTTCCTGGATGGGAGCATCAAGACCATGGATAGAAAACATTTTGGTTAATGTGCATTCCCTTAAGCTTGTTTAGATAATTAACTAACTTGTTCTGCTTTGCAGATGTCACATTGTAAGCACGTGATACACGTGTTAATGTCATAGTAAGGATATTTAATTCGGTGGAGGGAGGTTCCTAATGTTAGATCTTATCTTTTAAAAACAAGAAATTCAATTCAAAGAATAGACTCAAGTGTCAGTGGAAATCTGTGTGATAACTACTTCAGAAACTCTGACAAAAGTGAGGGGAAGAAAAGTTTGTTATTTAAAGTTTAATGTTACACACAAGACCACATTTTTTTTGACATATCTGCAAATTTTAAAAGCTAGCATGGGAAGATTTTGTGAAGTTTCTTCATAATAGAATTACAACTTTAATATTCAGAAAACTAATATAATATATCAAATATAAATATATTTTATTTCTTTTAGGTGGTTCAGCTTATCAGCACAGAGATACTGCCATATGCTAATTTTATTCCTAAGGAATTTGTTGGTCAGATAATGACTATGCTCAATAAAGGCTCAATACATTCTCAGTCATCCTCCTTTACAGGTATGGTACCTGAATGACAAAAGATAAGTGTTTAAATCTACTAGAAAGTAGTGCAAATGTTGAGAGTGCTTACTCTGATAAAGACCTGAAGTTCCATGGCATGTATTCAGTATAGAGTGTTCAATATCCAGCTTGTTTTTATAAATTATATGTTATTTCATTGAATTTGCCAAGCATTCCTTGCAACTTTAAAAAAATTATTTCCTTCCTTCTTGGTCAGTATCACATATAATATAGTACTTGTGTTATTTTATACTGTCTACATAGTTTGGCATTGTGCCAGCTGAGATAGTTCTAACAATAATTTCAGACAATTGTAAGACAGACGTAATATCCTGTTCTTAAAAACTAAAAGACCTTAGCATAACTGTATGGTGTACCTAACCAGATACCTTCTCTGCCTTTAAGAAAAAACATTTATAGTTTATTCTGAAAGATGAAAAAAATAGACATAAGCCGTTACAGAGAAAAATAATTTGGATTGTACAGTGCCAAATATTAGTACTTATGATGTAGAACTGGGCTTACTGGGTTTTTTTAAATTGATTTAATGTCTTTTATTATTAAAGCCATGTCAAGTAAGTGACATGTTACTTGGATGTATTGCATATTTTATCTTTTATTTTTGGAACTATTCTGATTGTTGCACAGTCGCCTTTTCTTAGAATGTA
This sequence comes from Antrostomus carolinensis, assembly GCF_000700745.2. Classification (NCBI taxonomy): domain Eukaryota; kingdom Metazoa; phylum Chordata; class Aves; order Caprimulgiformes; family Caprimulgidae; genus Antrostomus; species Antrostomus carolinensis. The sequence goes on along the minus strand of NW_010301239.1, from coordinate 1,857 downwards.
TTCTTAATATTTATTCTTACTGTCTTTTAAGACTAGAGAGAGAACCTTTTTGCAAAACATGACAAAATTATTTAAATGCAACTTTTAGTGTATTGTAATTGCACACTGCACAATTAAATATGACATTTTACTTTGACAGAAGCTGAAATAGATATTCGAATGAGAGAGGAGTTTTCTAAGGTGTGTTTTGAAACACTGCTCCAGTTTTCATTCAGTAATAAAGTCACAACTCCTCAGGAAGGCTACATCTCTAGAATGGCACTTTCTGTGCTCTTGAAAAGGTCACAGGATGTATTGCATCGCTACATAGAGGATGAGAGATTGAGTGGCAAGTGTCCTCTTCCACGGTATGTACACTGTCTTTAGGAAATGGAAGGTATTTCCAGTACTTTATGAGAAGAAGGTTGCATTCAAAATATCACTCAGTCATTAAAAACATAATGTGTGTAGGAGGGTGAAATTTAAAGCCAGGGAAATGTTTGTGGGGAAGACATTTCAAGGAAAATGTTGATACCAATTTTTTGTTGAAAAAGCTTTAACTAATAATGGCTGTATTTGCTGCTGTTACATGTAACTTAGTAACTAACATTTTCAGTTACTGAAACAGTGTTGCTGGTATCTGTAACATAATATTTCTGAAATCTGATTTCCCTTTATTCCCAGTAGAGCTATGTATAGTTTTTAAATTGAGAGGTGGAGTCTTCTCAAAAACAAGATAAGATACCCAAATGGCGACATTGTGAATCGTTACTCAAGTAATTGTTCTGAAAACAGAAAAATTGTCTGAAGTATTGGGAAATTCTTTAAAATGGAAACTTATTTAAATTTCACTTAACTTTTGAAGGTTTTGATCATGAATGATAAAATTGATTATTTTCATGTTACAGTTAATAATATACATTAGTGTTTTCAAATTGATGTGTATGCTGTTACTGTTTCTAGTATCAAATTTAAAGCTGTCCTAGCTGACACAACAGCAAGGATGGTGGGAAAGGTGAAGAGAAATGGTAACCTTAATCTCTAAATATCATTTTTCTGGTAGGCTTCATTGCAGCTGTTTCCATTATGTGGTATTTTAATGTTGTATAATTTTCATAGAAAACTTACATTCTTGAGACAAAAATGAGTAGCTGACTTTGCATTTTTCCCTTTGTAGGCAACAAGTAACAGAAATCATATTTGTTTTAAAAGCTGTCAGTACTCTCATAGATTCACTTAAAAAAACTCAACCTGAAAATGGTAAGTTATTGTTAAACAACATAGTTCTAAACAAGATAGCATTTTATCTGCCACAAAGATGTATTTATTCTTTCCTATAGTATTTTTCACACAAATTTGAAAGAAAAATGTAATCTGTAAGATTGAGTATTTTGCAGTTCTGTGTATATGTAGGTGGCAGATAGACTGGAAAAAAATAAAACCCCACAAAGTTTTTTGAGTGTACCTAAAAGTATAAGGTCCTCAGATATGTTTCATACAATAGAAAAGTTCAATTTGTGGTGTCTTATTAGATAGAGCTTGGCATCTTCTAAAAACAAACTAACAAAAAATTTTCCATAAATGTTAATAGAATTCTTAAATATCTTTAGTTTTGCTAGGTCCCTTTTTCTTCTCATGATGCCTTTATAGGTCGCTATGGATCATGTTCACATAGGTGCACTCTGCAGTTAGAGGTGTACAAGTTAAATGCATGGACAGGCTGTTAGATACTTAAACTTGCGGTCTTGCTTTCTGCTCTAGTGCCTCCTGTCCCTGTATTGAGAAAGATATCCTAGCTCATTGATGCCCAAATAAATGGTTCACAGACATATTTTGGGTGTTGAAGGTGCTGGCTGAAGTCATTGCTAGACCACTCTC
>NW_010301238.1:0-4932 GCF_000700745.2 Antrostomus carolinensis | reverse complement strand
ATAGCTGAGCAGAGAATTTTCCCCAAAACTGGAGAAAAAAAAAAAAAAAAAGCAGAAATCCAATCTGAGATAACCTCTTCCTAAAGTAGACTTTTTTCCTGAAGTTCAGTTTCTGCACTGTATACTTGGCTTCCCATATTATTGTGACAAAGGTTTGACCCTGTATTGGGACATCCTACATTCCAAAAGTTCTTTTCCGGTCTATGAAAGTTAAACTTTGGTAATGCATACCATCAGGTGCTCTGGTGCTGACTTTGAAATATATCATCTTTTCAAAGGTGTCCTGGGTGCAGACTTTTAAAATAATTTACAGTTGCATGGAATTGTAGAAGGAATTCTTCCCATGTGTGAGAATGCATCTTCTAACTTGATAAATAACTTTTAGAAAGTTTGTCACTCAGTGATTTACAAATCTGGTGTCCATTGAAAGTCAGCAAAATAGGTTCATTTTTACTTTGTTCCTTACCAGATTCATAAGCTTATTTCTACTTGTAGCATCTAAGAAGCTACTTCTTTGCACATTGTTAAAACTAATCAATCAAAAGTCTAAGTTTTAAATAAACTGTTGGTACTGGTTACTTGTTTTGCTCGGAGTCAGTCACATAATGTACACATTTTCTGATATTGATACTCCACAGCACTCAGCAACACTCAAGTGGGAAAATCACAGTCTAGTTATTTAAAGAGGTGGTTGCCATGTGTCTAATAGTTTAGTAGCTATAATTTCATTAAAATTCAGCATATTTAGTGGAGTTAAAATTTATTTAATGATCAACCAGATTTGTGCCATCTGTAGTGTATTCTTTAGTGCTATAATGGCATCATCTTACTGCAAAATGCATAAATTTACCCGATCACACAAACAATATGGTATAAACTTTTATACATAATTGAAACTTTTATACATTGATTGACTGGCCTTCTGTGCTGCAAGATGAACTGGTGAGGAAGACGACTGGCCTGGCTGAACAGGGAGATCTTGCTGGGACCCAGTGAAAAAAAAGGAGAGTTTACCATGTCTGGAAGAAGGGGCAGGCAACTCAAGAAGAGTACAGGGATCTTGTTAGGTTATGCAGAGAGAAAATCAGAAAGGCAAAAGCCCAGCTAGAACTCAATCTGGCCACTGTTAGAGATAAAAAAGGTGTTTTTACAAATACATTAACAACAGAAAAAGAGTCAAGGAGAATCTCTGTCCTTTATTGGATTCAGAGGGCAACATTGCCACCAAGGGTGAGGAAAAGGCTGAGGTACTTAATGCCTTATTTTCCTCAGTCTTTAATAACCAGACCAGTTATCCTCAGGGTATTCAGACCCCTGAACTGGAAGACAGGGATAGGGAATAGAATAAACCCCCCATAATTCAGGAGGAAGCTGTTTACGACCTGCTACACCACCTGAGCACTCAGAAGTCTATGGGGCCAAATGGGATCCATCCAAGAGTACTGAGAGAACTGGAGGAGGAACTTGCCACTCTCCATCATTTATCAACAGTCCTGGCTAACAGGGAAGGTCCCAGAAGACTGGAAGCTTGCCAATGTGATGCCTATCTACAGGAAGGGCTGGAAGGAGGATCCAGGGAACTACAGACCTGTCAGCCTGACCTCAGTACTGGAGAAGATCATGGAGCAGTTCATCTTGAGTGCACTCACATGGCATATGCAGGACAACCAGGGAACCAGGCCCAGCCAGCATGGGTTCATGAAAGGCAGGTCCTGCTTGATCAACCTGATCTCCTTCTATGATGAGGTGACCTGCTTAGTGGAAGAGGATTAGGCTGTGGATGTTGTCTACCTGGACTTTAGCAAGGCCTTTGACACTGTCTCTCACTGTATCTCTTTCCTCATAGCAGCCCTCCCACTCTGAGGGCTGCTATGGGGAAGATTAACCCCATCTCAGTCAGACCCAATACAAAGAGGAATTATGAAACTTTATTTTTCAGAACCAGAATAAACAAACAGCAATTCTAGTTCATTAGTATAACAATCTAGTATTGTTATACATAGATTTTCCCACAAACTTTCAAGAATCTGATTTTTAATTTGCCACACATCTGATTTTCTGTAGATATGGATGCTTGTTTTGTTCCATAGCTTTTACTCCTAAAAGCCAACATTGCAGTCCAATTCCTACTAATTCAGCTTTTCTGCAGCAAGAGATTATCTGATACCGAAATGTTTGCTTGCCATGAATACTGCCTGCTAAATAAGCAAGCTGTGTCACTTAAAGATGCATCAGGCAGGCTCTGACCTTACCTATTACACCTGCCTCTCATGAGGATGCTGTTTGAAACCAGTCAATGCCAACCTACAGCAATGAGCTGTGTCATGTAACTATAACCTTTAGTGTTCTACAAACACCACAAAATAGATGAGAATCACACAAAGCCATGGATAAGGTCCTTACAACATGAAAAGTGACCGCATGAGCTATTTAATCTCGGTCCTTCACAATGTATTCATGCACTAGGTAGTATAAGGGAGGATGATTTCAAAAGATGGATCTGTTAATTAAGCAATAAGCATATTTTGTGAAGCTATGGGCTGTTCACTGTAGTTAAAGGGAAAAAAAAAACCAAATTCTTTCATTTTGATTAAGCTTGATTCTGAATACAATAACCCCTCCCCCCCAGTGATTAAGCTAAATAAAGTATTTCAAAAGCCACTGGGTTGTATTGCTATGGTAACCCACTGAACCACTGAAATGATAATTGTGTGCTTGACATCATACATAAAAATTTCATTTTCCCTCCAAAATACAATACTGATGTACTTAATCTTTTCCTCAACCCTTTCCCCATGTCAAGGAGAAAATCAGTTTTCTCTAACCTTTTAGCATTAAATCTACTGATTTATCAAGGTAGGTTATACTCTGCATGGTTATGTTTGTGTAATTTTGCCTTAAAAGTAATGATATTTAAACTGATCAAAGTTTCAGTTTAATAGTAAATGTTACAGTAGATGTTGCCTCCTATTAAAAGTCACATGTTCTAGAAAGGACTGAAAATAAATTGATGTGCAAACGGTGAACTGCATCTGGACACATACTACAGATCAAGTCTGACTGTGCATGTTTTGAAAAGTCTAAAATGCAATAAATGTGCTCATATGGCTAGCTGAATTGAAATCTAAATCTGAAACTCACATTCACCTACAAGAGCAACACTTTTTCTGTAAATATGTTTTACTGAATCTATATGGAATCCCATTAAAGGCAGAAGTTTGTTTTCCTTCAAGCTGGTTTATATGATCTGCTTTAGAAAAGTGACGTTACTCATAATTTTCACACCATTTCAGCTCTTCAAAAGACAACCTGTATATTTCAAGATATTAATGTTGAAGACAGTCTCATTATTTTTGTCAAAAAAATATTTATGTTTTGACCCACCTTATTATATTGTGTAGAACTACAGCCTGGCCACAGACAGAGACTGGAAATAGATTTTTGCTGTCTTTTTGATTATGTTTTGTTCTGCACACAAATGTAAACCCAGTGAAGGGTCTCAGTGGCATGAGACAAAGCCTCCATACTGCGTTCTTATTATCAGGACTCCTTATTGACTTGTTGGGTGAACTCAGAATTTTTCAAAGTTAAAAATCTAAATATTTACTTAAATTCCTAGAAGTAGTTTGTTTCCTAGAAAACCTTATTACACATCTTAATCTTCTTCAAGGATCAGACAAACCACCTAATTTTTGAATGAATGTTTGTAAGAAACCCTGGTTCAGAACCCATACAGTTTGTTTATTCTACACTTACAATACAGTAGCCTAACCAGGTACTGAGAAATCCCTAAAATTTGTACCACGTACTGTAGCTGGTTTTAGGGAAAGGACACCAGACAGTTGCCCTGTCTCCAGAAATTACAGAATGCCAACAGACTAGGTAGTAATGTAAATGAGAAGAAGGAGGGCAATTTATCTTGTCATTTCTGGAATTGGTTCCCTGAATTTAATTTTAGCTCTGGACAGTGAACACAAACCTGAATGTCAGACAAATACAGATGCCTGATATTCACTGTATGTGGAAATCCAGGGTCCAGTCCCTCCCTGCTCAGTTGCAGTGGAAGCTGTGGATATATAGTACCTCTTGAAATTTGACATTTTAATCTGTGTTTTATTATCAATTTTCAACATTGTAAATAGAATTATATTAATTTTCATTAATTTTTAAGATATATTCTTCACTAAAAATTATTTTAATCTATTTTTATTATTTAACACTGCATTATTAAGATGAATCTCTCGTGAATCTTCTGAAACCAAGACACATTGCTTCCAGTCCAAAAAATAATCTGCACTGGAAATTATTTTAGATCTTGTTAACAATATTAATGGCTCTATTTCCTGAAATCTTTGAGAATCTGACAAATATTCTAAAAAAAAATGCATTTAGATGCCTAGACCACTTTTCTTTTCTACATCATGTTGACACCATGACATCCTTTACTTAGCAATAACATTACATTTATTTTCCTATGGTATGCACACTTGAAACTTGAGGGGAAAAAAAAAAATCATGAATGAACCTGAGCTGTAATGTCAAATCCATTCTCTTCTCACCATCAGCAGCTCAACTTGAGCAAGTTAAGCTTTTAAGTTTCACTACACATCAGTTTTGGCAATCCTTGTTTTCACATTTTCTAGAATGCCACTTTTCCCTCTGCTTAACATCATTACCTTAAAAAAGCTAAAATTGTTTGTTCCATTTGGAGCCCCTCCTAAGTTCCTCTACATTATCCACTGTGCAAAGCAATACTAGTTCTTTTATTATTATAGTCTTATTGATGTGATCAAAGGCCTCACTTGAAAGATCTATTTCAGCTTAAATGCTGATTATTCCCATTCTTTTCTTGATTTCTTATGCAAAGTTTTCTCAGTGACCACCACCCCCCTCCCCCCATAACTTCCAGTAGCTTTCTTATGGTTTTGATTC
>NW_010301237.1:0-8533 GCF_000700745.2 Antrostomus carolinensis | reverse complement strand
AACCATTCTATGATTCTATGATTTTATATAAAGAATTAAGATGATTTAAAGAAACTCTGTTGAAAATGAAAGATCAAAATATTACACTCCAAAATGCTTTGAAATAGACTTTAACTCATATTCTAACAGATGAGGTCTAGAATCTCAAGCTACATTGTGAACCTCACTTCTGTAAGATGTTGCTTACTGTGGAAGGATTAGCTATACTTTTTTTAATCTACAGACTTATAATATTTTTGATCAGTCAACATGTCTGTTAGCATTTCCATTTTAGTACTGTGAGTTTATTATTTATCATATATTTAAGTACTGCAATCTACATTCCTTCTGTTATTCTTTGTTTAAAAGCAGATGTATCAAGTGACCCAAATAATCCAGAAGTACAAATTATCTGCTGTTCAGTGCATGACATAATGAAAAATTTAGAGCATGAATGAAAAATAGCTGATTTTTTAAGATTACAGCACCCTTTTGAATGCTAGGAAGGACTTAGTAAGGTGTAATTTTTTGATTGATTGACCGTGGTCTTGTTCAGTAACTGACTGAGCTGTGCTGAACTGACCTTCCAAACTTGCTACAGTTGATTGATATTACCTTAACAACAAATGTCAAAATACAGCAATTCTATCTGGTCAAAATTCTTTCCCCTTCCCCTTCTTTTTTTCCTTTTTTAAAAGTCTCACAGAAATTAAATGTTTATAATATTAAAATAATTTTTATCTAGTTTTAATGGAAAAGCATTTTCAAAAACAAAATTATTTTCCAATATATAAATGTATTCTTGCTTATGTTTGTGCCACGACTCCATGCATGTGATCTACTTACACGTTTAAACAGCTTTATTGGATTATGACCATGAAGACTAATGTTTTAATTCTCTGTACACAGCAGTCTCATTCAACTCAACATGATTTTTATCCGCTAAAAATGTGGAACCAAAGCCATATGGTTTTTTGGCTTGGATTATAGTCTCATATGAATATTGACTCTTCATTCTCCTACGGGTGAAATAACGTAGTCATAGAATATGCAGTACCCTAAGGAAATATTTGTGCCCAAAAGCTAGAGCTGACTTTAAAATCACAAGGCCTGTTCTGTCACAAATATTTCTAAAGTAAAGCATTGGACTGAAGTCAGTGACTGTTAAAACATTTACAATGTAAATATATAATGTATTTTACTGTTTTTTTTGTTTTCTTTACCTCCACACCAACAGATTTAGAATATATGAAAAGAATTTCATCTTTTAAAGTAAGCAGTTTAGAGGTTGCCTGTTCCATTATGCTAAGGTGGCTAATACAGGACTCCAATAAAATTACTCATGTGAGTAATGCTTTAGTGAACAAACCATTAACAACGTGCAGACTTCCACAGATATAAAGGAAAATAAATTACAGTCCATATTTATAAATGGTTGGCCTTATTTCTGTCATAAATAAGTGTATATCATTTATATCCCCACAAATATTCAACTTTATAAAAAACAAGGTTTAGTTCTATACCAGTCCTCCCCAATGCACTGTAAATCAGTAGTAATTAATGACTTCCCTATTACAAAGACATTAGTGTAGTTCTTTCAGTTTTTATTACTGAATTTTTCAGAATGAAGATGAATGTTGACTTGCGTAAACCTCCTGCTGCTCTGTGCACCTGCAGACCGCCTTATGCAGCCCTCCTATTGTCCAGTGCATCTGTTCATATTTTACCTCCAAAATGCACTGCCTCTTCACATTTTGAGTTCCCCTACAACTCCTTAATAAAATCTTTGTAGAGTCAAACGGTGAGAAATTGTAAGCCTAGCAAAATGACTTTCTATTTTTTCCAATGGCAGATCTTGTAGTACCTCAAAAACTGCTCCACTTTATCCCCTTGAAACACTGTTTTTTTTTATTAATACTGTGTTTAAGGCAATTAGGAGCCACTGAAACAACTTATTTCCCAGATGAAGAGAGTACATAACCTGAAAATACTGAATGCTTGTCATATAAGATTTATTCTGACGCTGTCTTTTAATTCCTTCCTGAATTTCTTACAATAGCACCATTCATATAACCAAATTCCCAAGAATGTATAACCCATTAAAAATATGAATACAAGATACTTATAATGTACTAAATATTTACACTAAATTCTGTTGAGGTTTACCAGTATTGCAAAAAAATATAAATCATAAAAAGGTCACTTGAACAAAGGTTATCCGATTCAAATTATTCTAGATGAAAAAAAAAAAATGGTTTTCCCATATAGAAATGCTTCTGTTACTGCATGCTATCTTCAGTCACGGGATAAAGCTAACACCTGGTTTACTGGTTTGCTATGAAAATAAAGTATTTTCTATCCATTCACAATGGAGAAATACTGTAATCTTAACAAAAAGCCCTACAGTCAAAAACTTCAAAAATTTTGTGCAACAAATCAAATATGAAATATTTATGGAACAGTGTATATTTGTTTAGCATTTATACAATATCATTAAATCCAATAATGAAGATGAGCAGTATCTGACAATAAGTTAACATCATACAATGCTTTTGTAGGGCTGGGGGGGTAGGGGAAGGTGAGTGTTGGTTTTAAACAGAGACACCCAATGTGTCATACAAGCTTTCAAAGACCAGGCTCTCCAAGAAATCTAAAATGGCTCACTGTTCCCTAATGCACATCCAGACCTTGTGCATGTCAGTAACATTACTAAGAGCAGACTGAGGTTACTAAAATTTAACAGCAAGGAAAGGTTCCTAAATCAACACACATGATGGCAAAAGGGTACTCATCCCAGCTTGGTCTAGCAAGCCTTCTTAATCAATCTGAAAAGCGAGCCTACAGGTCATAGTATAACATACCAGTATTTACACACACAAACTAGAAAAGAAACTAGAGTGAAACTATATTTTTTTAAATAAGATTTATGTTTCTGTTTCAAAAAATAGCATCTTTAGATTAGAGAAAACATTTATTTTAGATTTTTCTCAGAAGGCAAAAGAAAACAAAAAACCAGTCATATAAACATTGGGATTCTTTATGGGCCAATAATGCATTTGGATCATCATGGATCTGGATAAAAAAGTTGGCATGCTTTTGTTCAAAAGCATTGTCTACTAGCCTAATAAAAGCGTTGGCTCTCCTATGACCTGGGCAAGTTTTTAACTTCAGACTGCTACAGCTACAACACAACCACTGGCTTTCAGCCTTCATGCTGGGATATAACTTTGTGCTGCAAAGTTTTGTACTTCATGTAGGTTTAACTTACCCAAGTAAGAAGAGTGCATATGGTAAAAGTTTTCCTGGGCACACAAACTGGCATTTTGGAAGAATCTTTTATTAAAGACAATTAGGCAGGAAGAGCTGACAAGTTTCAGAAGCTAACATTAAAACAAACAAACAAAACCCAACCCATACAAAACCAAATATCAAATCATTATCTCATGTACTGATTTACAGGCCAAAACATTTCACGGAATATACCTTCATGTATGTGCTTCATCTGTCAAGAGAAACAGCAGTTAATGTATATCTTATATATATATATTTTATATACATATATCTTTCTAAGTATTACAGAAAATTATTGCTGATATTCAAGAAATGTTGACTTAACTAGATGGCTGAGAAGGTGAAGAGAAAAAGTCCAATGAGGGAAACACAAACATATATCTGTGAAAGAACATTCTGTTTAGTAAGACAGTATCCACTCTAAAATTGTTACTTTTGACTGCAGAACCTAAATTATAATCATAGCCACAGATTAATAGTATAAAGTAAAATAATTTCTTAAGTTAAATATTTGAAAGACTGCTTTCAAGAGCATATGAAGAGAAACAAAGATTTTTTTTAAAAAGTCCTTATTTCATCCAGTTACTTGTCTTCTTTTTTTTTTTTAATAATAGTTTGGGTTGGAGGGGACCCAAAGGGATTTTACATTATCAGAATTAATCAATACTATAGAAATAAATTGAAGAGATAATGGATATGACAGGTAGTGTCAGACCTGAAACAGAAAAGGTACACATCTCTGCATTGTCCCTATTTTTAAATTTAGAATTGATAGCATGTGCATATACAGACCATCTGTCTATGTTATATACATTCACAGAAAGATATAATTATAAAAATGTATTCAATAATATCATTTTAATAAGCCACTCTCCAGCTCATGGAGTAAAATGTTTATGGGAAACAGGTGTGATGACTACTAGAGCTGTCCCAAAGCCATGTTCATAAAGTATTTATACCTAAAATTTCTGGTTTGTTCCTCTTTAAAACCATTATTTTAAAAAGCAACAGTAAATCATTCTCTGCAGCAGAGATATACTGCCATTCATTTTTCTGTTACTAGTGCAGCAGCCACATTTGCCTCTTCCTGTCATGACAGGGTTACACTGAATGGACATGATATGAAAATACAATTTAGTATTTTCTATTATGAAAATAACTTTTCCTCTGTGCCACATAGAAATCCTCATCAATGTCATAATGAATTACAATGTACAGGTAAAACCTGTCAATTCACAAACTTCTCCAAGTTGCTCCCCATATCTACAGAAAGCTTTAACAGTGGAGGTGGCAGAAATTCTGTCTCATGAAAACTCCATTATTTTACAAGGTATTTATTAGTACACTATGAATAGGTCTGCAGCCACATAGCTACAAGCTCTACAGTTCTTCCAAGCAAACATCTACACAGATAATTTTTGCAGCAAAGGAGCACAGGTATCAAACTAGGACACATGGTAAAATTTTTATTAGCCATGATTCTTCTGGACAAAGGGGCTGACACAATATTTGAATGCCTATCAGAAGCCAAAAAAGTGCAAACTGTCCCTAGGCTGCCCCTCTGCTGAGATGCAGACACAACACTTCCAAGGAGCAAACATGAAAATAAGAAGAGCAGTGAGGAGGAAGTATTACAACTAAAGTTTCAGAAAGGGGCACAAAAACAGATGGCCCCTCAGCAGTACTGAGGACTCCTCAAAGGTGCCCAAAGAATCAGATGTTATCAGGGGAACAAACACTTTCCAGAGAGATGAGGGAACCAACACGTGGAAACAAGTCTACAATCAGGTAAACTGCCTTTTCCTGTTCTCCTGCCACCCTAATTACAATCACTACTTGTCAGGGTATCCCATTGAGTTACAGAAGTAACCAACACAGAGGAGTCACCGGCTGTGAAACAGTATCATGCATTCCTACACAGCAGTTCCCAGCCCCCTTGCAATAAAGAGCAAGCCTTACTGATTTATTTATTTATAATTCTTCTTATGAGTTACGAAACGCAAGCCAGGAGATGGCATTTGTTTCTGGTCAAGCAAGTATTTGCTTGCTTTGGTTTTGAGACAGCTCTCCTATACTCAAAAAAACTATGGAATAGACATATTGGAAAATAATTCATCTTCTAAGAAAACTGCAAAACTATTATTAAATAAGATAAAAGCCTCTTCCACTCAAGACAACCAGATGTTGGACACTGATTCTACCAACCTACTGAATTTTAAGTCATTTGTTCTGTCACTGCTGCAAGTTAAAAAAAGAAGAAGTGTACAAAGTTGTGGGCAAAAGTTTCTTCATGTGTAAGGAATAAGAAAGCAGCTTTATGATACTGCCTTTAACAGTATCGGAACAATCAACAGGTATATCATTCCATTTATAGAACAGAATTTATAAAGTCTAAGCACTATATTTAAATGCACCTTCCACAGAAAAGAGATCTGCTGTATAATTTACACACATAATACAGTTTTAAGGCCACAACTCTATGAATGCATACTTCACTGACACTAGTCATGCCAACGAAGATAGGAGCTTGCAGGTATAGTGCCTAAGTGATTCTCTGGGAAGATTCTTAAGGAACTGAGGGATCAAAAGTATCCTGGGCCATAGGTAGGAGGCCAAGGGAAGTGAGTATTCCCTTTTACTTGGGGCTGGTAAGACTACATCTAGAAAACTGTGTCTAGTTTTGGGCCCCCTGATACAGGAAAGACATCTGTAAGCTATAGTGACGTAAAAGTGGAGGGCCATCAAAATTGCCAGAGGGAGGGAGCACTTCCCTGTAAGGAGTGGCTGAGAGAAGAGGGCTTGCTCAGCCTGAGGAAGATAGAGCTTTGGTGCATCTAAAAGCAGTCCCCCCAATACCTACAAGGAGGTGATTAAAAAGACAGAGTCTAGGTCTGCACAGTTGTGCATGGTAGGAGGATGAGACAAGAATAAGCTGAAAAAAGAAAGGTCCAGACTAGATGTAAGCAAAGTCTTTTTTCCCAGAAGGACACCCCAACAGTGGAGCAGGATGCCCAGAGAGCTTGTGCAGTCCCTGTCCTCAGAGATTTCCAAGATGCAACTGGATAAAGCCTTGAGCAACCTCATCTGACCACCAAGTTGACCCTGCTTCAAGCAGAAGCTTGCCCTAGGACTCTCATGAGGTCTCTTCCAATCTGAATTATTCTCTGATTCTATAATTATAAAAAGAAACTAGAGGAGCTGGTAGTCCTGAATAAATCATTGTGACATTTTTGTGACATATAAAATAATATTGCAGAAAAAATATTATACAAGAATATAAAGACTTATAAAGAATATAAAATCTTTATGCAAAAGTTCACAAACTATTCTTACAGTATGTATGAACATAGTAAAATTTATATACATGGTAAAATGTCTAATTTAAAACTTCTATAAGATTTAACTATTTACATTTTATTAGCAATACTTCCACCTAGAAAAGAGGATTCAGTATTACTATTAAGTACATCTTGCTAAAAGGCAAGTATGCATTTTAATATTAGAGCAATGGATATACTTCAGCTTTTAACTTTGATTTTCTAACTGAATTAATCTTGTCTGTGCCAGAAAATTTTACAGAACAATTCCCACCAGTGCTAGTACTGCTTCTACTGAACTCATGTTAACAATACCAAGGGAAGCTCTAATTCAAACTAGATTCTTTGACTAGGACCACTCTTTTAATTTTGTCCCCTAGATCTATCTTTCCAACTTCACTACAAGAACAGCAAAGACACTGCAATAACCTGGAACCTTGTTTACATTACAGCTAACATCAATTCACCTGAACTCCCCAGAAGAGGGGTGTTCTGTTCTTGGTTTTTTTTCCAGTGAGATGTGCCTCAACGTTTATTTACCTGACTGCACAAAACATGGTTCAGTTCCATCCCCAAAGCAGCTTTCTGAGATCACATAGTCATATTTGTACCTGTATTGCCTACATCTGTCAAACCCTGTTTGTATCAAAGGAGGCTGGAGAAAACAAGATCTCAGCAGAACACCTCATTTTCAGGGCACATGCACCAAGCAATATACATAAAGGCAAAAAAAAAACCAAAAAAAAATACAAAAAAAAAACCAAATATGGATCAGATTAAATGTATATTTAATCAAGCAACCCATCTCTGATATCTGAATAGGCCTAGGTCAATCACAACTACCTCAAAGAATATTGATTAATGCACCAGGGTCTGACTTGTCTGGTTGCAGTATTAGCTATATTAGAACTCAGAAAATTAGAAATATTGGTGTACGCAGCTCACAGCACGCCTCGCACATAGCTTCATAAACTTCTGATTTGGTTTAGGAATAAGCACCACAAAGAGCCATTTGCCACAAGTCACATGAATGATTGTGACTGTAAATTAATAGCAGGAAAGAGACCAGCTACTTAACCCGATTAAACATGGTTTCCTTTCCTGGTTGTCAAGTACGTTGTTGCCCAACTGAAAAATACTGCTTTCTAGATTTTTATTTTTTTTTTTAGTAGATAGGTAGGTTGACCTCTATAGTAGCCAGCTAACTAGCTGGAGACTAAATAAATACTATTTTCTATTTTTTTGTCTAGTTCCCATGCCAGTCAGATGTGCATGTATTAGGTTACTTTGCTATCCTTTTACCTGTGTTTAAAAATGACAACCTACCTATAAAACAAGAAAAAAAAAAAGAGAAGAAAATAAAGAGATAAAATTATACCTTATTTTTTCTGTACTTATCGTCTCCTCTCTATTCATCAATTTAGCATTAAAACATAACCAGCATCTCCAAAGTTCACCAAAAACTGCAATCAAATTTTAGTTACATGGACCCTCCATTTAGGTTCAGATCCTTGACACACAAGTTACTGCTCTAAGAACACTGGCTATTAATATTAGTGAAAACATAAACTTTGTCAGGAATCTTACCCAGAGACATATGGTGAGCAGCTCATTTCTGGCACATCTGTTATTTGTCTATAAACTAATAGTCAGTAAGGAAGTTAAATGTAATGCTGCACACTCTGTTCAGATCCTGAAACAATTTATTGGCGTCTGCTAACTTAGCAGAAAAGGAGAAATACTGCAGTATTTTCTCAAGATGCTCAAGCAAAGACTAACAATATTAGCTTACTCATCTGAGTGTAGGAAGAAATGTATAATACTTCTATCTAGTGCTATCCTTGCTAAAAGCATAGTATAGTATAGTATCTGTATCAGTATCAGTCAGTAAAGAGAATCAGTAACTAACCAAAACAGCAAGCTATTAATCAAAAAAAAAAAAAATT
>NW_010301236.1:0-9031 GCF_000700745.2 Antrostomus carolinensis | reverse complement strand
CTCCATGATCTTGCCTGGCACTGAGGTGAATGGCACATCATAGAATGGTTTGAGTTGGAAGGGACCTTTAAAGGTCATGTTGTCCAACACCCCTGCAGTGAGCAGGGATATCTGCAACCTATGAGGTTGCTCAGAGCCCCCATTTTACCTGTATACACACACACTCAAATGTCATGATTGCTGAAGTATGTTCTAAGAAATGAAAATTATTAAAATCCTGTCACAGAAATGCAAAAAGATTGTGTTCTTTGTTGTCCTGAATGAGGAAACAGTTCTGTTCAAGGGAATTTCTTCTGTTACACAGAAGAAACGGCATTTGTCCTTTCTTGAAATATGGTCCCTTGAGCACAGGGCTCTACAATTTCTCTTCTTTCCTTTCTTCCTTTGCTGCTTGTTCGGCTCAAAAAGGAAAAAAAAATTCTCATTGATTTCTCTTATTAAAACAATTGAGCAGGTCAGTTTTAGTTGTACTCATTTTTCTTCTTCCAGAAGTCTAGGATAACATGGTTATCACTTCAGTGAATTATGACAGTCTTGTTATGTCTGCACCTATTATTTTTAATACCTTGTTTTAATATGTCAATGCAAAGCTACGACTGACTGGGATCTTATGGTTCCTGGTTCTCAGTAATACAATATACTATACATTATATATAATCCATATTCCTCTTCCCATATGTTTGAAAAACTTTAGGCAAATAATAATCTATCACAAAAAGTCCATGCTGTTTATCTTTGTACAGTCCCAAAGGCAGATGTAGTTCTCCAGGCACTGCTGCATATCTGGTGAATATACTTCAGTACTCCTGTTTTCTGCTGACTATCCTTCAAAAGCAAAAGCTTATAAGTAGATCTAAGAAATATTTATTCAGGAAAAAAACCTATGTGAGAAAAGAGGGGGAATGAGAGCATAGATGAAATGTGTTTGATTTTTAAGCAGAGAGTGGCAGCCAGCTAGGCACTCAGAATAAAGCCATAGAGGCTCTTCACCAACTCACCCATCCTTTCCTTTTTGATTTAAAGGTAATTTCTACAGAAAATAGAGTTAAAGAATTCCATCTCTGCTGTACAGGTTCCCAGGCACCAGAAGATGGCTCTTGGAGGTCACAAACAGACTAAATCTCATATGTAGGAGATGTGATTTCTGACTTAGCCCTATGTTTGAGATCCAGATCTACAGCCCCCATATGTGTAGCCCTAACATCTCTTAGGTGATGGAGGAATTTGGTTTCGTAGATGCTATTTTGCAAGCATTGCAAATGAGAGGCCTTTTCTGATTTTACCCTGGATTAAGAGAGAGCTTTGTTTCTTTCCAGGTACAGTCCGAACATTAAGTAACGCAGAGGAATACCTCGACGATGAAGACTCCGATTAGCTTTTTTCATACAGCTTAAAGAACTGTAACTTGCATTGCCTATGTCATTCCCAAAACATATCTTTACAACTGTAAAAGCATCTTACTTAAGAGTATTGCAGTCTTCCAATATAGCATATAAATGAGAAGTTGAAATCATGCTTTCCAAAGGAATAATCTTCACGTGTGCCAGGAGATGCCACATTTTAAATCAGAGTTCCTTTGGAATTATCTCACGGAGGAAGTATGGCATATCCTTATAGTTCATGGGCAGAGGACTGCCTTCTAAACTTACAGGTTTCATCTCAGGCCTTCCCAGCAAGTGCCTTGCATCTCTGAAATACACTCCTGAAACTGAAAGGTCCCTCTGGGTTAGCAGGACACCATTGCTAATACTTCCTGAAATCTCCCTGCAAATAGGTTCCTTTGTACAGATAAGATAATACTGGCAGAGTCAGTACTGGCTGACAGGCATGAAAGGAGATGCTGCTTTAGACAGCAACCATCTTTTACCCACTTGGAGCCAGCAAGACAATGTTTGATTTTTTTATTTTTTTTTTTTTTTAATTTTTTTTAGTAAAATTACCCACCCCTCCATTGCTTTCTATACCCCTCTAAGTAAAGGGTAGAATGATATGGCATGATCTGCCCCTGGTTGCTTTGTCTTCTCTATTGCTATGGGCCCAATCCCTGAAATGTAAACTCAGGTGAAATGCTTGCTTAAGTCAGTTTTGCTTGAGAAATACACTTAATTTTGGACTTAGTGACCTGATTATTTTGCTTTTTGAAGTGCATTATGCTGAAACTATTTGTAGTGAAAGGAAGACAGAATATTTTTCTATTTATCCTGCCTAATTTTTTTTTTTTACTGATTTCTTGCTTTTGTTTTTTATAAATGTTCTTGTATTTTATTCTAAATTACCTCAAAGCTTAAGCGTTTTTGAAGGAATGAGGGAAGATGTATATTGAATATACCACAGGTATCTTTAGAAGAGGTATTTGAAGCTAAATAAACATTTAAAATATGTATCACTTCTTCCTGTGAATTAGAGAACTAATAAATAAATTGAGCCACTTTCAAGCTTCTATACAGTTAAAAAATAAGTACTTCCTTCAGATTGTTCAAACAACTGTAGCCAAATATTATACTCTGCTGAGGGATAGTTCCTTACTGTGATGGTAAGAAAATGCTACAAGTATTTGAGATACAATCTCGTTTTCAATTTTTGTTGCTAACTTCCATATTAGTAACTTTGACAGACTCAGTCCAACATAGCAGTCTGTGATACTTAAAAAAAAAAAAAAAAAAAAAAAAAGCTGATGTAAAAGATTGGGGATAAATGAAAAGTTCTTGTGAAAGACTGGGGATAAATGAAAAGTTCTTGTGAAAGACTGGGGATAAATAAAAATCACACTAAGTATTTTAGAGATTGAAAGAAGTCTAGAGCACTCTAACATCCCACTTTTAAAAATATATTGAACTAGATTTTTGTATTTTTATTATGCTGGAAAGAACTAGATACAGGTAAAACTTGTTAAATGAGCACTTACCAAAGAAGGCAGCATTTGATTGATCACAACTGTGTAAGACGGAAACATTGCAGAAATAGTCATCTGCAGATACATTCTAAACTGTTTAAATGTTAAATCCATAGAAAAAATGTTTTAGCCCTATGAAATACTGTGGTCAACTGATTTATGCTTTATTTTGTGTGAACTTGAAGATCCTAGGGGAGAAGAAATAAAAACCAAAGACAACAAGTTTTTCTCTCTAGCTTTCATTAGAACAGTTGTTGTACATTACTCATAATAGACAGAGGCTGTCCTGCTTCACGTTTTATCAGCCACCTATTTTTACTAGCTCAGACTTTTACCACAGTCAAGCCACATGTTATGCTGCATGTTGTTGATTAACATGATGCAGTTTCACTGTGCAAACAAAAAAGAACCTTTAATAAGAGGCTAGAGAAGAAAGAAGGTTCGTGTTATCTGTTACATTAGTCTTTTTCCTACATAAATGAAGCTTGCAAGGTTAAAATTCTCCAGTGTCCCAGGATGTGCAGAGAATGACTGTTCCCAAGTCACCGCTTTCTCTATCAAACTTTGGAGGCAAAGTTTGTACACAATTAATAACTTTTAATATGATGTCTTCTGCTGCCATGGGTTCAACATTCTAGACGGTAATTTCAGCACTTGATTTAAAGATTCAATGTTACGCTTGCATCTGTGGAATTAGCTGATGCTGGAAGAACCTGTGTTCTTCTGCAGAGAGATCTGGGTGCTGTGAGTGAAGAATGCTGACAGAAGCACAAGCTGGGCCCAGAGGTTGCCTTTGAAGTCTTACTGGAGTGTCCTGAAGGAAGCATATTTACATTGCAAGGCAGATAGCAAGTGCTGTAATTTGTTTCTAGGACCAATATTACGGCTTTTTTTTCCCCACAACTTTGTCTTTCCCCATGCAACTGTCTACTCATCTTGTGAAATACAAATTACTGTGAAAACTTGCAGGCAATAAATTATTTTTTGCCTAACTCTAGCAGTTAAGTTTTGGTTTAAAACAAAAACAAAAAAACACCCCCCCCCAAAACAGAGGCAAAGCTAGAAGGAATTACAGCTGGGGTAAGATGATATAGTATCTTACTAGTTATGCAAACCTACTTATTCCCCTTACTTTTCTCCAATGTGTGTGTCACTACAGACTCCTGGATAAATTTAAGACTCTTTCCAAGGACAGCTGCATTCAGGTTTGTAACAATAAGAAAAATAGGTTTTTAAGAAGAGCAGCAAGATGAAAGTTGTCAAGCTCATGTTGTCTTCTAACTGCACAGTGAATGATATTCTTCTTGTGTGCTTGTTGAATGATGTGTGCCTTTCCATTGAAAATCGCCTGTGTGCCAGTTCAAAGTGCTGTGCTGTTAGGGGATAGAAATTGTTCTGATTTATTTGAGGCTTTTTCAAACTAAACCAGTAAATTTTCTGTCTGCTTTATCAAAAATCAAATGCTTAACCCCTGGTTTCTAGAAAAGAAAATGGGACATTTCTTGGACTGTCTTTGTTATAGTTCTTAGACAGTCCATGTGGATAATCTTCAAGTTACTATGCTGTTTTACTAAGATAAAACCCACCTTACTGAATTCAGCTCTTACATGTCCTGTCACCTGAAATGCAATTTGCTTCAAACAGTTAAGGTCATATTACATTTTTAAACTCACTGGCCCATTTTCTAACACACTGTCCAGCTTAGAACCCTCCTTACCCCCTGAGTCCTAATTTCTGAAGACAGCATCATGGTTTCCTGTGTTTCAGTTTTATATCAAGGACCAAAATTGCTGAAAGTAAGTTAGCCTGACCTTGTGATCATTTCAGTTATGTGCTACAAAGTCAAGTGTTTGAGCATGCAGCATGCATCACTGAATTAAAGATTTGTTTTCAGCTATTGCCACCTTCTAATGAAGCCATTGAAATGTAACACGGAGCAAAGTAAAAGGTAACGAGCCATCAATCTGCTGCTTCTTGAGGCAGATGGAGTTACATGAAAAAATGTTTTGGGACAATCTTAATCATACTGTACTTTGATTATATCAGGAGACAGAAACAAGCAGAAATGATTTTGAAGAACTTGAAACAGGATTCTTCAAAATAAATTAATAGCAAATTAATTTGATGCAAAATCAGTATCCTTATTTGCTAAACAGATGAAAAGGCAACAGCTGGGGTTTTTTAAAGCTACACAGTAAAAAAAAAAGTAGGGAAGCTAAGACAACAGTACAAAAGCAGTTCAGAAGAATGTAACTTTACATCACAAGTTTTGGGGCTGAATTTGAACTGCTGGTAATGTCTGCCTGTGGCAGGGACAAAACTACCAGGTACCCAGTTACCTGATGCCTGCTGTTTCCCGGCTGATAATTGATACTGAAGATGATGTTCCCAGTCTGCAGTCTCTGATAGAAAGCTGCATCACTACTTTGTCCTTCTACCAAGCTTAGTGGCCTTCCTTTGGGATATGTAGAGCAGGTCTGTAGCATACCATAGAACTCTGCTGGAAGCGAGGTTTCTGTGAGACAAATCTTCAACTGGCCCATGAGCAATGTCACTGAAAAAATTAGTGTGGCCCAGCCAATGTTACAGAAGCAGAGGCAATTCCTTGTGGTTGTGAGCAACTCCTGACATCAGTGGCTGAGGGAGCCTGTTGCAAAGATGACAATAATTTGGGTGGAGTTTTTTAATGCATGTAGAACAGCACAGATCTTGAGAGCACAGAAGAACAGCACAGCTGACACTCAGCTATTCCACATGCATTAAGTTTATGCAGCAAGGAAAGGGTCCATAACTTAACCTGTTGACTTGAGAGTTAGAGCTTTCATTGAAATCCTGAAGCAAACATTTGAGGATCTATAACTGTTCTTCACCATCACCTGGAAGCTTTTTCTTAAAGAGATGGATTATTTAGAATATGTGCTATTTCTTAGCATGAAAATTCCTATTTCTTCTTCCTCTTCTCTCCAAAGACTGACTCATAAAGGACTTAAGTGAGATTTGACATAAAACAAGAGTGAAAACATAAAGTACCACAAGCAAATTGGACATTTAAAAGTTTATTATGATCAGATTTCTGATTTGAAGGTCTGAAGCATGTTTCTAGAAACCAGTGAAGATAACACAGGAAATGGAGAACCTCTGTCTTTAAGCTCAGCACAAGCCTTTTTTCGTTTCTTGATTTGTGTTGCTTCGTATATATATATTCATATATATATATTTTTCATATATATATTTTTACTCACAGCTTTCCTGCAATCATACCTCAAATTGACTTTGTGTCTACAAGGACATACTGAAATGAATCCTTAACCCTCTTCAAGGATGTTTAACATAATTAAATCCTCAAAATTTACATCCAATTTTAATGTGTCTTTCCTGCTCAGCAGGCCTCTATAGCACTAGTAGTTCCAGAGTGTTAACAATTTACCTCAGGCTTTTTTAGTGGAAGGTTTTAATTTTATCTTCTGTAATTTCCCTAATGTAGGTAAAGTTATGGCACATTTCACATAATCTGAAATTCATGAAAGAGTAGTATATTTCCTTCTCAGTCTATCAATTTTTACTTCTCTGCAAAAGCTGATTTATGCTTTTCCCTGAGATTTCTGTTTAACCTTTTTTTCTACAAAATCCTACAGAGATCTGATGTTCTACTGCCTAGCTATGAGTTTAAAACAGAAGAGGAACAAAGAAACAAAAAATGTCTGGACTGAAAGCAAGAGCAGTAAACATTTTGTTAATGAAGAAGTTGTGCTAGAGGCAAGTTAGGTAGAAGGCATTGTGCTTAAGAGAAACTTACATAGATTGTCGATTAAAGCCCTGAGCTAGCCTTTACTTTGGTTTTAGCAACTCCATCTTATCAGAGAAGGTGGGCAATTCAGTTATAATGCTCTGAGTACTTTTCTAAAAATCGTTTCCATGTGGAGTTACAGCAGTGGAAAGTCATCGATAATCAAAATGCTTCCAAATTTCATCCTGTTGGAAGGCTCCAGAGTGCTTTCTAGTCAGAGAAGAAAAATTCAAAAACATGAACCATGGCAGAGACTGAACTACTACTAACAGTTTCTCTTCAGCCGGAAGATCTGTGAAGATGAAGAGTTTATGTATGCTTCTTCCGACTAGTACTGAAAATGTTTGAATTACCTTCTAGGTGTGACAAAGTCATTCAAGTTAAATGACTTGAAATGAAAAGCCATTATTACACAGGAGAAAATAGATTGAAAGGGTCTGGTGATGCTTATATTTAACAAGGAATAATTTCCATTGAGTTTTACCCAAAGCCAGGCTCAACCAGACATGGCTTCATCAGTTTTCCTACCACTTAAAGATTCCAGTTATACTGTTCTAGGGAAACTCCAGTTTAGTGTTACATTTACATTTTAAGGGCTGATAGCTGTTACTTAGCTGAGCTTTGGCCTTGCACTTTTCCTAGTGACACCAGTTGCCTGCAGGCTATCTACCATTATTCTTTGCATTTCAATCTAGTACTTAAAAAGTTTAAAAGAAATTTGATACTCTTGTGCTAGTCTTAGTTTTCTAGTTGTTCAATCTGGATGACTGACTGAAGTGCACTGTAGCCCTCTCCTTACCACAGTGACTGAATTTCCTTCAACAGTTAAAAGTATCTTCAAAGGTGAAGAAAAGGAAAAAATGAATTAAAAACTAAACCTAGCACATGGACTTCATGCATCTAATATTTTTGTTGACCTATGGGTTAAGTGAAAAAACCTACATGTCTTCTCAGATATGAAAAGGTAAGAGTAGTGCAGTATGGCATTTCTTTCCATACACAGTAGAAAAAACAGGTATTTTAAGTACCTGCCCATCAACCTAATAGCATTTTTTAATGTATATCCATATAGGCAACCTGAAATTACTGTTACCTGATTTGTAGAGGGACATTCTGATTGGTTCTGCTGATAAAAACACATGGAAAATTTTCCTGTATTGAGCAGTTTATTAAACATATAATCATCTCAGTTTACATGAATGCTTACCCTGTAATTGCACTAAAACTTGTTGATTTTGATTAAAAAATCCTGACACATTGCAAAAATCTGTTAACAAATCCTTCAGCAGTTTACTTCCATGTCAGTAGACAGACAAATACTTTTGCCTAGTTGAGTAGTATTCCTGTAAACTAAATTTGTAGTGGATGCAGAGCAGGTTATGTAACTAATGGCAAGACTTCCAGGCTCCAAACAGAAATCTAGACCTGATCTGTAGTCAGTTGTAGTGTTTCTACTACTCTTCTGAAACAACTGTTTTCAACTGGTCTGCAATGAGGAGGGCTCTTGACTATCATGGAACTACATCCAGAAGCTGGGATTAGGCCAGTCTGGGAGCGCGAGGGATCATCTGAAGGGAAGTTACCCAAATGAGCATAAAATATGATATTTTTAAGAGGAAGGATGCATACAACTGTGGCTTCAGGATGGTTTCCCTGTTTAAATATTAATGTGTAAATTCTACTGTAAAATTCTCATCCCTGCAGTGTATTTGCACCAGTTTTTAGCTGGTGGACTTTACCTCCAGTTCAATTCATTATTCCTTCTTTATTTTTTCTTTAAGTATATAATGTTACATATGAGTACATTTCTGTTCAGCCTGGGGGATGAAAAAATACAAGGAAAGAGGAGGGAAGAGCTGAGACTTGCTTAGGTTTGTGGGTAGTTGTTTCCTGCTCCCCTGTACTCCAAGATAAGCTGTATCTCTCTCCTTAAAACCTTTTTTTTTTTTTTCTTTTTTTTTTCCCGAATTTAATTTCTTGGCCTTCTACCAGTTACTTGGAAAGATGACTTAATTCTCACTTTTAAAGGCAGAACAGATATGGTTTGTAGGCAAGACAAGTCACTGTATTCTCAGTTGCCTTAATTTTATTGGCTGTTGCAAATGCAACCATTTGACGCAGTTCTAGTGCAGCAGTTACCGTGTTCAATTTTGCACAAGAGTGGATAAATAGAGATTGTAATAGGACTAAGTGAAAAGGAGAGTTTGGCCGAGCAAAGTCAAATGCGTGGTTTTCAAGCATCAAAAATCTGATAAGGGTAGGGCATATAGATTCTACATATGGTCTTCTGCTCACCTACTATCAGGACCACGTACACAGACCAGTGTTGTTCAACCTATTCATCAGTGACT
>NW_010301235.1:5394-7943 GCF_000700745.2 Antrostomus carolinensis | reverse complement strand
CAGAGAAGTTGTGGATGCCCCAACCCTGGAAATGTTCCATTCCCCTTTTCTGGAAACCTTCTGTTTCCCAAAGGTAAATCGGTACTGGGAGGTGCCTGGATATGGATTATGATTAGTAATATGGGAACGAAACATGCCATTTATGCCAAGTTAACATGGGCTCAGCAACAGGGGCAGGAACAGAACCAGAGACGGCCAAGAAACACCAGCTCCAGAATATACAGAGGAGGTCATAGGCATACTGCTGTGTTTGGACATGTCTCGCTGTGTCTTCCCTTCCACCACCTAGGAAATTAAAAGGAGGAATGAACTGCAGTTAGACACATTTATTCTCAAACCTCTGGCTGCAGAGCTTCCAGTTCTGAGCACTGCTGTGAGACTATAGGAAACTCCTGTGGCCAGGCAGCCCGGCCTCCTATTTCTGCTTGTCTGTGGAAGGAACAGTTCACAGGAAAGTGGTCCAGAGTTCTGTACGCATGTGGCATCCCTCCCTTTGATGTCCAAAATCACACATTTCCAGATCCAAGGTTTTCCAACTACTGTCTTTAGGCCACTTGACTTGCTGCTTTGTGAAGGCAACATGAAAGCAATACATACCTGGGACATTTCTGAAGCAAGAGATGTGCTGGCACTGTCTCCTTGGAAGCTTAGTGAAGATGAATAAAATAAGTCTTCTTGTCTTTCTAGAGCTGTCTGCTTCAGGTGCATTTGAGACCAAATGGTATTTTCTGAAAACAGAAATAAAGCAAGTCTGATTGTGCTTTTCTTGTGCACACCTTGGAGTCTAGTGAACAGAAGTCTATGGAAGTTAGTTTAGGAAATGCACTAACAGGCTGTGTGGCTTTGATTTAGAAAACATATATTCTCTGTTCAATGAATGGCCTTTTAATTTATGGCTTTACTTGTGAGGTTGAGCAGACTGCAAAGCCAGTTTGCACTGTACTTGAGGACCTTTGGATCCCTCTGGGACTTTCCCAGCTTTCTATTTTGTAAGGGGTGGGTATGTGGTATCTCAGATGGAACATTTAGGTTGTAGGTGCATCTATAGTGCTGGGTGTAAGGCTTTTCTATACAGCAGGTAGGTTTAAATACTAATCACTTATCTAATGATGCTGGTTTTTTGGAGATCCTTTGACAGCTTTTACAAACATAATATGTTTAAATCTTAAGGTCTGTTGCTAAAATGCTAGGGAGAGAAAAGAAATACAGACTTAGGAATATATACTTGCATTTAACAGGATTTTTAGAAATGCTGTGCTGCTGAATCTAGTAACAGGGGCTGTGTCAGGAGCTACTTATCTTGACCAAGCAAATAAGGGCCAGCCAGAGGCAAGCAAAGGAGGGGGAGGAGAGGAAGCCAAACCACATAATCCTGGTGCACTGATGTGGTTACTCGGCAACCTATGGATACAGTATGTCTGATTTTTTTTGCAACTCCTTCATTTCAATGCTATTTGGAAATAGCTTCATGGTGTTTGAGATGAACAGAAGTGTTGCTAAAAGATATCGAAACACTTCTGAGAGCAGATCCAGGCTGGTCCCATAGGTTGGACAGGAGATCACGGAGACACTGCAGAAGAAGACAGAACTATACAGAAGAGCAATGCAACATAAAATCAACAGGATTTTAATTTCCCTGTGCTGAGCTGTTTCTCCAATTCTGTGATATGATTGATGCTTACCAAGGCATTTGTTGCTCTCAAACATGCCGAGTATCTGGTCACACTTCTCCTTCTGGTTGCCGCTGCTCTCACACGTACACCACAGGGAGACCTTCACACTGGAATTACTGACATAGTTGGGTGTCATGGGCGTGCCTGTCCCAAACCCCCAGAAACTGGAATCAGGATTTACTTCACCAAATGAAAGAAGTGTGGTAAGTCATGTTATACTAAAGGAAATGCTGCCCCGGAGGCAGAAGCCTTCCACTGTGATATGCATGTTACCCAGGAGAGGTCAGAGCCCCTTTGAGGTGACTCAGGCCTGGTGAGTCTATGTGAAGTCTGCTGGGCTGTGAGAAAGTGTGGATTACTACCCTGACTCAGACAGTTTGACGGTGAGGTACACTGATAGCTGAAGCTTGTGCAAGCATTAGATTGAAGGATATGAAGACATCTGCAACTGTGGTAATGGCATATGGCAGCAAAAGGTGCTCTCACTTCTTGTGTAGCTGGCAACACTGCGTGGCCAAATGTCATTTGCCAAAGAAATACTGTGTACCTGCAGCGTGCCATTCACCTGGAGTTCATTTAGCACAAAAACAGCAAAAGACATCTGGAAAACTGGAAGGTATAGTCTAGATCTACAGCTTCTGAGATATTGCTGCTCTTTAAAGGCCCTCTTTTGAGACACTCTGTAAAAGTATTAGCAGGTTGGCAGCAAAACCAAAGACGACCTTCCTTCTAACAGCTGGCAGTGCCATGTGCTGGCTGGCTCTGAGAAGATAGTGTGTACAACACTAACAAACCATCAGGAGTCTAAAAGTCAGGCAGTGAGGCAATGTCATGTTTAATCACTGCTGTGATGGGATTTAACTCCTGCAGCAGGAA
>NW_010301235.1:1837-5383 GCF_000700745.2 Antrostomus carolinensis | reverse complement strand
AGTTCATACAGGCCCAGAGAACCCTGTGGTCAGGTATGTAGAGCACTTTGCACCAGCTGATGGTGCCAACAGGTGTTGAAAAATCTCTGGCAAGTGCTGCTGATTTGACAGCAGAGGATGGGACAAAGTAGAGCAATAAATGCCAAGGAAGAGCTCTCTTTGAGCTGCATTTACCTCAGAAGCAAGAGGGAGAGCTAGCATCAATTAGGCTAAGGCATATTCATTGGTATACTGAGCACTGTCTCCTGCAGGAGACCAAGATGGTCCTTCACAGCATCAGAGTGTGCCTGCAAGTTTGTAGCCTGAAAGCATCCACCCTCTATGTTCCTGTGGATATCACTTACCAATCATCCCCATGTAAGCCTGCAGGCACGCAGCATGGTTGTGCTGGGAGCAACCATCTGGAGACATGTCTGCAGGTTGACAATTTTGTTGGAAGTCAGCCAGTCGGGATCTGTAGGAAGGAAAATAAGACTATCAGTGTCTATACTGTTCTGTTCTCTTGGCTAATGTCTGCTGGTGGGGGACCTACTTGCAGATATGGTCTTCTAAGCAAGAGTCCAGAAGCCCGAGGCAATTGGGTTTGGTGTTAGACTGGAAGGAACAATCAGGAACAATAGTTTTCCGGCGTCGCTCTCCACAAAGTTCATCTTGACATGGACAGAATAGGATCCTTTTTGTGAAATCCTCAGGGACTCTCTCAAAGAAATTCCTTAGCCCTCTGCGGCATTTGCGTCGGTCACACATGTCCTCACTTTCTGCTTCCTTGGTGCAGATAGAGGCATAGTCTGTGCGCAGACGAAAACACTTCCTGCTCAAATTACAGACATGACTCGCTTCCAGGCATGGATTTGTTGCATCTCCTGCTAACCGTGAGCCTATAAAGCCAAAAGAAACACAGAACAATGAAGCAAGTCTCTAGAAGAGATTCTGTGTGGAAGCAGGAGGAGCCCTTACTTGATGGTCAGAATTGGAACATCAAAAACAACAAAAGGAAATGTCTGCTATGAGCCTGTAGTATGACATTACAGTTACACTAGTTAAAAAAATACTTTTTTATAGTTTCACATTAGGGTGTTTGTTTCAGAGAATGCATTGTTGTGGGTAAGTCTCTGTTTCATGGGCCTGGATCTGTGGCTGTATTTACACTTGGTAGAGGGGACAAATTTAGGCAAGTATCCAGAGCATGTGTTCCTCTGATAAAGGGGCCATTACCCCAAATCATTCTTCTTAATAATTTTCAGCCCCTGAAAATATAATAAAGAGCAGTATTATATCACACAACCATTACAATCCTTACCTGATACCAGAGCTGCCACTTCATTATAATGTGTCTTCCACTGCTCTTCATTTGCTGGATTCTCATAGGGAGAGGTCTCCAAATTGAAATAACCTAGGCAGGAGACAAGGTGTTTTATGCAGTGGGAAAAATGCTTTGTAACCAGCTTTTTTTTTGTTTTATTTTATTTTATTTTTTCTTATTTGTGCTTGGCTGATTTCTCAGGCTAGAGTTCAGAGATGCTCTGTCTTGCTCAAAGCCAAATGCCAAGAATAGTTCTCCTGGAGATGCAAAGGTATTACTGTGTAAAAATAGCATTACATTTTGTCCTCGGATTTCCTCTGGCTGTAATTTCGTCTGTGTTGTCATATGGTTTTTTTCAGCCTCAGAACTATTGAGGAGTTGTGCAGCACAGGTAGTCTTTAGTGGGATGCCAAGAAGCATCATCCCACTAAAGCTGAAAGAAGCAGCATGCTCAAAGATATCATTACAGTGTGTGTCATAATCACAAGCCCATTATCAGTGATGGACAGATGTGACCATTTTGAGGTGATTTTCACGGCAGTTTCCCCTCACAGCACTAAATCTAACTGCCTCAGAGTAGCTATCTCTGTCTCTTAGGGTCTCTGGTCCCACACCAGATCAGTTTTCTCCACTTCTAAAACAGAGCAGTAATGAATTATTTTCTCCAGGACATGTGGTTCCAAAGTGATACCTGCAGTGTTGGGAAGTGGCCTTTTGCAGTTGTTTTTAGATGAGGGGACAGGGGTGAGCCTTACTAGTATCTTGTAAATTCATATTATTTCATCTCACCATCTGTCATGCTGGAGTGAACAGTCCAGAAAACGCGTAAGCAGTGCTCCTGTCTCTTCATGCGCCGGTGACACTTGCAGTGCAGCAAAGAGCTGTTTCTGAGGTCTAGCTCTGCATTCAGACATCTCACCCTGCTATCATGATCCAGTGGAAGGAAGTGAGTCTTAGCCAGGGCACAGTTTTCCAGGGTCCTGTAGGTGGCATTGCAGGTAGAGTCTGAGAGGCACTGCTGTTCTGCTGCTAGGCAATCACTCCGGGGCACAGCCAGGAGGTCTCCTGGTCAAGCAGGGAAAAGATTGTTAGAATCACAGTCATGATGAATGCCACACAAGCATCTTGTCACTGTTCTGTAGGCATCCTATATTCAGTAAGGACTCCTCTCAAGAGGTAGAACTGGCATCTTTCACATGGAGTAGTAAGGAACAAGAGCTGTCTCCATTTAGAAACAAAAAGATGAATATTAATGTATGAAAGGGGGAAAAAAAGGTTAAAAAAGTCTCAAAAATAATTTTGTTGAAGAAAAACTTTTTTTAATCACCATTAACTCTTTCAACTTGGCCAGGATCAGGGATGGCCCTGTATTTTACGGAGCAGTACATCCCTGTGGAAACCTTGGGGTTGCTGAGGCCTGCTTGGAAGAAGCTCTTCTGTCTGGGTAATGAAAACCACAGTGCAATAAGCGCAGAGTAACGCCATACTCTGTGCTGTGAGTCAGTGCTGCTGCCATTGCTAAAGTATATACTGTTTATTAAGAGATGTACTGAGAAAGCCATTTGTAGGGTGTAAAAAAAACTACTGAGCTTTGAAACTTAAGAATAAGAAGGTGTACTTTTTGCATAATAGAATAAATCCTTAAGATAACATGCAAGTAGCTTCATATAGAAGTGCTGATATGCAATCAGTTTAAGTATATAGAATGCAGTCCTGAAATCCCTGCCAAAAATGCTGGGATGCAGGCTTGGCCTGCCAGCTTTCATCTGTTGGTTGATTGTGAACTCTGACTATCTCTGTGTGTGCGTATATTTACATAACACAGGCATTGATTTTATATATATATATATACATGCATATATATATACACACACACACACATATATATGCACCACCTTATGTGGAAGTATCTCATTTTAACAATAAAATCTTTAAAACTAGACTTTTTTCCCAGCTTTTAAAATTTCTTTATACAGACTGTTGTCTTCTAAGGGTAATACTGGGGTGATACCTAGCAATATGTTGTCACAGGTAGGTGCATTCAGTCCATAATATTTCCTCATTTCTGTAGTATATGAATCTGTGTTTACAGTATAAGTACAATGAAGACCTGGAACAAGACTGTTTGCTCATAAAATTTATATATAGGCTAGTATGTTTCTTCCCTTCAGGACAACATTGCTTGGCTGGTTTTAGGAAATGACTATGCTGAGCTTTACATCTACTTTTAATGTTCTTTGGGT
>NW_010301235.1:0-1804 GCF_000700745.2 Antrostomus carolinensis | reverse complement strand
CGGTAGTATTATTTCAACCTGCCTTTACCACAGATTAGAAAAAAAAATCTTGGTACAGCTCATATTACCTGGTATATACCATCTTCAACATCTAATTTGTTCTCTCACTTCTTTCACTTTTGTTGGCTTCATCAGTTTATTTGCTGCAAGCAGTAGGCTGCATACTTCTATGCTAGTTTGCTTCTCAAACTTTCTACTTTTCCGAGAGCTCAGTAATACTATCTTGGTGTCTGTCTCACCTGTACAAGTTTATTTGCTTTTCTAGCAATTTATTGTACTTTGTTGTTCATCTGGCTGTTACGTAGAGACTGTATGACTTTGTAGGCTCCCTGAAAAACAAATCTCTCCTCAGAAACATACCTAGCACAGTGGGTTTTGGTTAGGCATCACACCTAGACACAACCTTAATGAATATTCCAAGTGTGATTACATCCTATAAGGTTGCAATCAGTGCAAATTCCCAACATCAAATTAGTCTGTTATCTCCAACAGCTTTTGGAACCCTAAACTGAGCGAGCTGATCTACCCCACCAGGCCAGACCAAAGTACCATCTCCCCCAGTATCCCATCTCCAACAGTGGCTTGTAGCAGCAGTTGTAGGAAATTCATAAAAGCACAGGATGCACTTTCCTAGCCCTAAGAATTCTGCTCAGCAAGCACCTGAGCTTGAAGTGACATTTAAAAAACTTTAAAGTACTATGGTAACTGCCACGATAGAGCAGAGCTGGGTGTAAGTGGATGGACTGTGTTTCTACCACAGACCAGTACCAGGTGCTTCAGGTGAAGCTGCTGTAAACCTCAAATTTAAAACAGTCCTCCTCTACAGACATCATGTAATAGCTATGTGTTGTCTTAAGGCCAAATGAAATGTTGGTTCATTTTTTTAAACCTTGTCTTAGTATTCCAGATAACAATGTGAAAGAATGAGAAAGCTAATTCTTCCCTAGACCTATGGTCTCGGTTGCAGAACACGTTAAAGATGCATGTGTATGTGACTCCCTTCTGTGGTTTAAAAAAAAAAAAAAAAAGTTAAAAGGTAATAATTCACAGACTATGATTATTTATACCTTAGAAAAAAGGGATAGGTAATACCATGTCCCTTTATTCTCCCTTTTCATTCCACATCCTGGCATATATGTATTATTTTGATACCCCTGGTGCACTATCCTATTGAAAGAGAGGATAACTGCAGAAGGGAAACCTTTCCTTTATTAAGCACAGTTATCAAAGAAGCATTACTATTCAGACATGGAAAATAGTGAGAGATTATTGTAATCGTGTGGCTGCAAGCACTACTGAGGTCTCGGTGCAGTAGCCCACTTTTATAGCAGTCATTGTGATATTCAGCAGCTGCAGCTTTTTCCGAGCGTGATGCACTGACATCTCACAGCCAGGGTCTAGGAATGCTTCAGACCAGTTTTGTAACTTCTCTATTTCTAGTCGCATCAGCTATGAAGACTGCACAAGAGAGAAACTCGAAAGAGGAGTAAGTTCTATCCTCAGCTCTCGTGACTTGCCAGTAGCAGAAGACAGAGTAGGACAAACAGCTGCTTGGGTTGGTCTTTGCAAACTGAACCTCATCTCAGGAAACGATCGTCAGCCTGAAGCCTTTCAGAGGGGGAATGCGGGGAGGGCAGGTACGGAAAAAGGCTCTCGGCAAAACCAGTGCGGAGGAGGTGCGGGCGGCATCTGATAAAGCAGGTCCGGCTGGAGCGGACTGCTCGCTCTGTGCCCTTCTGCCGCCCGGGGGACCAGCCCCCGGCATCGCCCCCTCGGCTCAGAGCGAGGCGTCAGCCGCCGCCTC
>NW_010301234.1:28268-36393 GCF_000700745.2 Antrostomus carolinensis | reverse complement strand
CTAGTGGTGGCCATTGTTGGCATAGCCCAGGATAAACGGTTGTTTAGTCTTTTGAAAGCTCTTTATCAGGGACAGTGTTTAGTAGTGCATGGGCTGTGTCATCAAGTGTATTTTGTGTGTGATGTGTTTGCTTTCCTCAAGGAAAAGTGCAGCCGTTGATCGCCTGTTAATGGATGAAGTAGCAGAAATGGGGTTTCCTTGGTCAGTAGATGCCAACGTGCCACTTACAGCAATGGGAGATGAACCATTACTGGGTTTATAATGCATTAGATCTGTTGAAATGTTTTTTCTTGTTCTGATTCTCTATGAGTAATGAGAATAAATCAGCATTGCTTCTAGGGAATGAAACTCCTGGGTGGTTTTAGTTAACTTTTTGAAAAGTTAAATCATTGTTTCAGATCACTTACAAAGTTCACTTTGTAACTTTTTTGTTCACAAAACATTTGTTTCTGATTAGCACCATCTTTAGTAATTTCTATACTTTTTATAGATGTCTAGTGTTAAGAAGAACAGAAGTCTGATGAATCTCTTCAAACAATTTCCACTTACTCCATACAATAAATTAGCAACTTCAGATAATTTATTCTGAAATACAGTGACTTATTAATTATATTTATTATAACTGGATTGTGAGGAATACATAAAATGTTCCTGAATATTCCTTAGGTTCCCTTCAAGATATTGCTATTGGGTGCTGTACATCTTGCTAACATGGGGGTGCAATGTACAGGAGGGTTCAGGTCACACTTGGCACAATTTATACACATGCTTAATAATCTGCCTCTGTGTTTGTATAGAATCAAAGGTAAATAATCAGATAGGTCACACAGAAATACCAGTGCCAAGATGTCTGCACCTATTTCAGAAAATAAGGTGTTCTAAGCTTACACGGGATATAAGACCTGCAACACTATTGATTATATTCATTATAGTTACTGCTAATACATCACCTGTTTGCCTAAAAGCAGATTTGAGACCAGCGATTAGAAATTCAAAGTCTGTTAAAACCACAAAGCTCTGCTAATAACGCCATTGTGAAACGTTAGTAATATGCTCCATATTTTTATAATCAATGATTCAGTATTTTCAGGCTGTATCATGATGCTGGCTTTTATTTTTCTAACATTGAATTTACAGTTCAGTTGTAAATATCATGTAACAACTCTGCTGTGCTGAAGTGCCTCTCCCTTGTTCCAGCTGAATGTCAACACATCCATGAGGATAATGTAGTAGACCTCATATCTAAACAAAGACTTTAAGTTTTTCAAACAAATTAGAATTTATGATTAAAAACTTTAAACCATGGCCATTCTTAAAAGGTTTCCTCCATCTATAACCTTTCCTGGATACTTAGGGACAGACAAATGTGCTCGTTATATAATCTTGTAGTAACTAAACAAAATATTTTCATTCACATAATTTTCTTGGAGGATTAGTTTTCCTCTTTGGATTGCAACTGAGTAAACTTCAAAATGCTCTCTGTATTGCCTGTAACAAGTCAAATGTAGTGTCAATACATTTTAGCTCTAAGTAGGTGGAATAGGTCTAGAATGCAACATCTAAAACCTGGGGGGGGGAACCCCAAACCAAATCCTTTTGTGACTTATTAACCACTTCTCCATTCAATATAATCAAGATGTGTACAGTTGAAGCAGTTTGTATAGAGTGTTTAACATGATTTTGCTTTAATTACTACTAGCAGTGGAACATGGCTGTGATAGCAGTTCAGTGGCTTCTCCCCAAGAAGGTTACACAGCACAAGATGACAACTAACAGAACTGGCAGCAAAGCCTGCAGAGCTTTGCAAGGCAATCAGTTTGGGGTTTGCAGAGCAAAAAGGTTGATTGCTCTTGTCATATTGTCTAAAACTTTGGGGTTAAAATATAAATCTGTATGATTGAAAATTCCACAGTAGCTTGTCAGGCAGTAGCTACTCTCTGGATCAAAGGGGTGTTTTTATTTCCTCTTCTGACAGAAAACACCCAGACTCTTCTCAGGCCTTCTGTCATCACCTCAAGGTCAGGTTGAGAGCTGGTGGGATGCTGATGAGGACTTCACATCTATTAATCTGCCACAAGTGGGTACAGGTGAGCAGTGCCATTTGATGGAGTGCCAAGCTGTGTGTGGACAGTTGGTCATAGCCCTGGTGCAGAGGGTTTGCAGTAGAGTGTTCATCCCCATGTGAACCCTCCTGCTGTCCCAGGGGAGCCCTGAGCTCTGCTCTCCAGGCTGAGATGTTCTTTTCTGGGACCTGCAAACCTCATGAGCCAGCACTTTTCATGAGTGCAGTGTTTACCTGCACCTATATTAGTATCAGAAAGATAGTGTGCTAAGAATATAAACAAAAAAGGTTTGTAGGAAGAGACCCTTTGTTAGAGTGGTTAGTGTGCTGTAAAAAGTTCAATTTTTTTCTGGCACGTAGCTCTTTCTTGACTTGTCCTCAAAACCACACTTCTTTTCTCCAACTATGGTAGTTAGTTTTATAAAAGTTATTTCTTCCTAACAGCCCATCTTGTTCAAATGCAGACACAATACTTGAGGTATGTTTTTAAAAGCCGAGCTCAGTTCACTGAAACTAACAGATACTTGCTTGTAACTGGTTAAAACTTTGTAGTAAAAGATCAAAGAAAGAAGTTATAATTTCTGAGAAGTGTTCACGTGCACTACACCCCAAATCAGTTTGTTCTTTTTGCAAAACTCTCGCAGACTTTCAGCAGACCTATTGCTAGATTTGAGGTCATCTGAAAATAAGTGTAGCACAATGTTAAGTGGACTTCTTTGGCCAGATAAATTAGGTATCTGTTTTATTTCATATGCCTTTTGCTCATTCTGAAATATTTTCCTGATTTTTAAAAACACCTGGTTTTCTTATTTTGGCTAACTTAAAATATCAGCAAAGAAGGAATGTTGTATGCCTGGAAGAAGACACGTAATGACGCAGAAATTGCTGTGAGCATGTAAAATAATGTTTTCATAATTATATAAAATTAAATCGAGTTGTTAATGTCGTAGCTGTCCAGCCAGGTGGAACAGATGACAGCAATGCATGCAAAGACATGCTAGCACTCTGTGGAAATAAATATCAACAGGTAATTATCAACTTATATATTTTCTAATTGGAGCACTCTAAGGGCTTTTATTAATTGATGTAAATTTGTTTTCATTAAGGAAGGGCACTTGGGAGGTAAAAAACTGTATGCTCAAGTAAAAGCCTTTAGTCTCTTCTACAGCATGTTATTTTGTGCTATAGTTACACCCTGAGGATGCTTGTAGGTATCTAAGTATACAATTCATTAACTCCATTATTAGTGTAATTTCTTCAGTAGATTCTCTGTATACTGATGCTGGTTTTCATTATTAAAGGAGTAGCACACAGCAGAGAGGGAGATTTTTGTTTGGCTCTTTTTCTTTTGTTGTTACTGGGCTTTCTCTTACAATTCAGTTAAGACCCTAGAACTGTAAGAACTACGTCAGTGCTTTTGATTACAAACAACATTTCTTTTATGTCACATGTCCTAATGCATAAGAAATGTTTATGCAGATTGAAAACTTCAACCTGAACTTTGAATAATCCACTTACCTTGTTTTCCCTAAATGTCTATGAAATAAACTGATGTTTAAAACTTTTTTTAAACTGATGAAATAAACTCCAGTTTGTCTCTCTCATGATGTTCACCTTAATTAACCTTTTGTGATGGGTAGGGTTTCATATTTTTCATCCAGTATAATATCTATTGTATTTTATGTATTGTTTA
Source organism: Antrostomus carolinensis (assembly GCF_000700745.2). Taxonomy (NCBI): domain Eukaryota; kingdom Metazoa; phylum Chordata; class Aves; order Caprimulgiformes; family Caprimulgidae; genus Antrostomus; species Antrostomus carolinensis. The sequence goes on along the minus strand of NW_010301234.1, from coordinate 32,638 downwards.
TTATTGTATTTTTAAGTATTTTTTTTAATGTATTGTATTTTTATCTGGCATTTTAGATAAAAGTAATATCACTAATCTTACAGATATGAAATAAGGGATTCTTTACCTATTGATATGAAGGTTAATTTAAAAAATCTGGAAAAGATTTGCATAGATTAAAAAAAAAATAGAATTAAAGTAGTTATGGCAATTCCATGGAGTTTGTAACAACATACCTAAAAGAAGATAACAAAACAATCTGAAGGTTGTTACAATTTGCATTGATTCAAGGGATATTTTTGCTGTCTCACAGCACTGCTGAATAATGTTCTACTTCTTTTTGACATTTAAAGTAATTGGATTTGTTTAACATTTAAAAACTTAAAAAAGAAAATAAATCAGGGCAGAAGCTGACTTCTGATCATATTGTTCCATTAGCCTTGACCTTCTAAATATGTGTGACTTTACCTTTGTTTTGTGATATAAAATGCTAAGTGTATTTATCAAAGTCTACTATTGTACAAGGGGAAGTAGCAGAAGGTACATTTAAGTACATAAAGTTAACGGAGAGAGTTTATTGGCAGTCTCCTCCCTCCTCTGCAGAACAAAACATAATCTGTATTTGTCAAGGACAAATGATATCAAACTGATCTAATTTCCTTCACTCGTGTGACTGGCTTGGTGTGTAAGTGAACAGGTTTTTGTGCTGCTTTGGTATGCAGCTGCCGTAAACAATTACAGGAAACGTGTTCTAGATGAAATCACAATCGTAGAGTTGTGGAATGGGCTGAAACACTCTGCTAAGCTGTAGTCGTCAGGTTTTCAAAGTGAGAGGGCATAAAGTGGGATCTGATAGGAGTTTATTCTGCTTTTGCTTCTGCTCAGTGTGTTCATTAATGAGTTGGATGTCAGAGAGAACATTATATTATAAAATACATGGTTAAAACTAAGTTTCAAGGTCGTGTTGGTAAGTTGGATTGTTCATGATCAACAGGCTGAATTTTGGTAAAGAGAAGCACCTTCCACTCATACTACTACTGCTGAATTTTCTTTTGATGATTCTACTGATGATGAGATTATCTTCTAGTGATACTGAAATTAGGTACCACAAGAACTGTCATAATTGCTCTAAAATTATTATCTCAGAACTATTTCAATAGCAATTATCTTGTTTTAGCAAAACTTTAAGTATGTTAGTTTGAAATTTACTTCTCACTGATCTACCCACCAAGGGAGGACAGATTCTGCCATATAGGTAAGAACCCAAAATACATGCAAAAGCACTTCTGTTAAACACTTTCCTTTCCCAAGCCCTTTACTTCCTTCATAGTTCTTTGTCTCTGAGATAAGGTGAGTCTAATGGGGCAGAGTGGGGAATTGTCCCAAGTTTTGGTACTCTGTGCTGTAGGTAGCAGAGAGCATGCTGTCAAGTTTTTGAAGGAAGCATGCTGTTAAGTTTTTGAAGGGAGCATGCTGTTAAGTTTTTGAAGGTTTTTTTAATATGCTTTTGCAATCTTTTTGCAAACTATATATTTCAAAAGATTTAGGAAGAATCTCTGTGAGGTTGCACTTGCCATCACAGGACATTCCTGTAGCAGTTGTCGCATCTGCACCATAGGAAATTAGGAAAGCAGTTAAAATATGTTTGTCTCTACTGGGAGTCAGCTGGAAACCAGGAGAACCATGAAGGTGGCTTCTGCCAATCTCTCCTTCCCTACTCTGTAAAACCTTGTGGAAATCTGGTGGCTTAAGCAGTGCTCAGTAAAGGCAGGTAACATTTTAATTCTGTGACGGATGGTAAATCAAGAAACAATTTGAACTTTAAAAAACTCACTTGCATTTTGTGCAAAATCAGCTTAAAACATCCCTTGTGCCTTTTCAACTTAATTTCCTTTTACTGTTCCTATTGCAGACTATAATTATATTACTCACTAATCTACCTGCCAGGGGAGAACAGATTCTGCCATATAGTACCTACCACTCCTATTGATATCACTTTATTTCCTTCCTCTGGACAGTTTCTTAACATAGGTATTCATCAGAGGGCACTCGGCTTCTCCTGATGTTTGGAACAAAGGAGATTGGCTTTTTAAATACCCATTTAATACTTTAATATGAGAATACTTTTTAAAGCAAAACCAGCCTGCCCTGGTTTCTGTTATTTTTTGCCCAGTATCTAGCTGTGTTAAGGCAGTTTGGATACTGTGTACTCTATAACGTTGCAACACACTCTGAACAGGACTGTGCTTTGCCACAGCAAATTTTTTCTCATGAAGGATCAGCTGGAAAGGAGCAGGGAAACCTAGAAGGTGATACATTGGCAGTAGTTTGCTGCCTGTGTTTTGATGTCTTGGTCTATGCTAGTGTTTGCTTTGTTCCTTAATTGGTGTATTAGAAAAGCAAAAAGACATACTGTGTTGTGAATCCAGAAGGAACAGCACAGAGAAGGCCTCTGCCTCCCCCAACTTCCCCTGGCTGAAGGAGCATAAGAAGCTAAACTGGGTGTGGACCTTCTTGTGGGAGTCCTGGAGAAACTTAAGTCTGTTACACAGGACTGGCTTCAGTCTTTAAAGCTGAATATATTTAGAATACAAGAATGAATGTTCCTTTTGGGAACATCCATTTTCATGTAGAAGATAAAGAACATGGGAAAACATTTTAAAAAATAAAATTCACGTTACATTTTTTGACAATAGAATGAATGAGTCACAAGTTGAATATGTTAATACCCTGAAGAGAAAAATAGAAGATAGGTAACTCAGCATGACATTCAGCTTTTGATATTTTAATAAAAATAGCAATCTGGCATTCATACTTGAGTGAGGGGAGCAGAGTTGGGTTTTAGTTGCTTGTAGGCATTGAAAAACAGTTGGAGCAGTTAGTCCCCATTTATTATATTCTTAAATCAAAATAGCAGCAAATTTCAAATAAATCTAGTGAAGTGCTGCTTTTCTTCCTGTGGCATAGAATATCATCAGCTGCACCCTTGGCTTACAGAGTATAACGAAGATCAAGCTCTTTACTGGATTCAGTGCGGCCACTCTTTCACCTTTAGTACATTTTCTTCCTTTAAATGGAATCTCCAGTTTATTTCTGCTTTTTTTGTTGTTGTTGTTTTTTTACTTCCTCAGACACACTAATAAGCTCATATAATATTAAACACCACCTTACACTGATCTTCAACAGACACATAGAAAACAACAGAGGAACTAATATCCAGATATGATTGCCTCTCTCCTCCCTCCCCTGCCATTCATTAGTCTTTATAACAGGCAGTCTTTTCAAAATAGGATCACCACCAGTTAGCTTTTGATCTGTCCCCAGAAGGCTCTGATGTGACACAGTTCTCTCATTTACTGAAAACAGAAGGAAAGCAGCATCTGCCCACATTCCAGGAGAAGACCAAGACCTCACAGCTTCTCCCCTGATGGTTGTCAGCGATTGACCTATTTCTTTGAAGTCTGTCCCATTCTCCCTGTCTTCAGGCAGCTTTTAATCAAGAAACATTTCCAGCTGCTGTACACGTGAGCAGAGCCGTTCAAAACGTGTTTGCCAGTGCTGTGGGACAGGCAGGTGCACAGGGGAACACCGACCGCTGGCTGTTCAGCCGCGGGGGAGGTTGGAGCATCACGCGATGCTCCAGAGGGCTCCGAGATGCCCACAATGTGAAACTCGAAGCGTATGCCCGTGAGGAGGTCTTCCTCCTGCTCTGCTGCTGAGCCAAGCTCTCATTCAGCTGCTCCAGCAACTTCAAAGTTACAGTCACCAGGCACAGCTGCCCCCTACTCTTTCTGTACCATTGTGTGTGAACAATATAGGAACCAAAGCTCTTCGGAAGGAGCTTGGTAATGAGTAAGCTTTTGTCTTGTCAAAAAAAGAAGAATCTCTCTTTTGCTGTGGCACGGCTGAAGTACACTAATACTGAAAAATATTAATTTATTGAATTCCTACTTGTTGTGAGTGCTTAGTCTCATTCAGCATTGCTGGTCTAGTGTAGTTTGTAAGTTAAGTCAGTAAGTGTTTTCTTACTCTTTAGAAGAGATGGGTAATACCTCATTGGAATTGAATACAACTGTTACAGAAAAAAAAAAAACCTAATGTCATTCATTTTATGTGTCAGGATCTTGAGCCATTTTGTAAGACCTCTTCATAAAACAAGCCAGCACGTAACTGACTTCCAACGGGCTCATCCTTGCTACAATTACAGCTTTTTTTCAAGTATTTGTAAAACAGTAATAAAATGTAGCATCCAGGCTGCTTGTTAAGCAGAGTTTTATTAGTTCTGTATAAATGCATAAATACATTGCAACAGTGTAAATGTGGTGGTGTGTCTTGGATACCGTCTCTGGACCACATTCCAACTGCCTGAAACTGGTGTGGGCTGAAAGCGG
>NW_010301234.1:16824-28257 GCF_000700745.2 Antrostomus carolinensis | reverse complement strand
ACTCCAGCGGGATTACTTGTATTTACCCTGGTATAAATAGGATGATCTGTAAAATAGCTTACTGAGAGCTTGTCTGTTGCCTGAAACCAAATAATGGGTGGCCTTGTAAATCAAACATATTTTATTTAAGTACAGTAAATACATTTACCCATCTCTCAGAGTCTAGGACTAGAACATGTTCCTCTGGACTCTTAGATTTTGGAGGACTATGGTGACTGTTCCCAGAAAACCTCCTTGAACTTTTACAACTAAATGACATATTTGATTTCATCTTTTTGTTTGTAAGAAAGAGGGTTGTTTCCATTAAGTATGTGCTTAGACTGCTTTTGTTTCTCTGTCTGTGTATGGGAGCTTCCCACATGTGAATTTTGCTAGTGTTGCCACTTTAAAATTCATTCAGCTGTGTGCAGGTCTTCTGTGAGATATCTTAGATTGCTCTTAGTTGCATATATGCAATTACTGCGTAATTGACCACATGGGAAGAGAATTTCTGGATTATTTTTGAAGAAGAAAAACTTTAAGAAAAAAGCATGTTGATCTAGGCATTATGTGGAATCCTCATGTAAACGTAGCTCAATTTTTCACCAAGCCTTTCTGAAGAGAAATAGATTAATTACTTGCAAATAGGAATGGACTCGGTATATTAGCTTTAATGAGCTAGCAGAGCAATTTGGGTCAGGTTGTGAAATCACCCGTTTCCTATCCTGTCAGAGTGCCTGGGTGTCCTGTAGGAGAGGCAGGGGACTCCACACCTAAATTTGCTCTGCCAGATTTATTTAATTGAAGCCTCCTAGGGGAAGAAAATGGATCGGCAACGTGCGAGTTTCAGATTTAACTTAAACACTGAGAAAGAGTGACTAAACTGCCATCTTCCTGCGTGAGGAGACCACTCAAAGGAAGAGTGATTGCAAGCAATCCTCTTGTGCAGCCACGAGACTTCTTTATTCGAGAGGGTGAAGGGAACGGTGCCTTTACCAGATTCAGCCAGCTGACTTGGGCTGGATATTAAATCCAGATTGAATTTTGTAAAAACATGTATGGAATTCCATGTGTTACCTTGCTGGCTGTCTGGCAGATACACAAGCAGGCATGGTATGAAGGTCAGCTTGGCTGTACTTCAGCAGAATTCTTGTTCTTTCCCTGGAAAGACTGCAGCCCAAACACAGGGCTGTTCTGTACTGAATATCTCAGCCAGATAATGTCTTTAGGATGAGCTTTATTTTAATAAGAGATAGATTTGCAGAATATCTGGGCTTCAGGTGTATTTAGAGAAGGTAAAGCTCCTTTTATTGGTAGCATGTGAAGCTCAGCTTCCTCATCTGAGAACAGGGTTTAGGAGCAGAAGGGATTACAGGTAAATTCACAGACTGGTGAGTGCGACAGCTCAAAGCCACTGTCAAGAGTATTTGCAGAAGAAATTTGGTTTTGTCAAAAATCATGAACATTAGATCTGCTGCTCCTGCTTGTAATGTGTTCAGCACCACTCTTACTCTTTGCTAGAGTTCAGCTCAAATTCAATAAATTGCAGGGAGAACGTTGTCCCAATTATTTTAATGGAGGTTTTTATACATTGGGTAAGAATTATGGAAACAGTGAGGTACGGGACTTAAGAAAGGGTAAGAAGACTTAACCATTTGTATGACTTTAGAACCAAAACCTCTTTCATTGCAAGGAACATAGAGGTCATCTGGTCGTGCCCCATGCTCAAAGCATGGCTACTGCGGAGGTAAACTAGTTGGCTTTGCATCGCATCTTGTTCAACGGTGACTGCCTCCAAGGACAGAAGTGTCCCAGCCTTTCTGAGTAACCTGTTCAATACATGCTGCTGGCCTCCCATTACACCATGACAATTCCCAGCAGCCTACAACCCAGGCTCCTGTCCTCTCTGAGTCTTTCCCTTCTGTTGTTGTCTGCAGAACAAGATGCACCATTCCATTTTTAGACCCTTTTACTCCTGTCAGAATGCAAGGAATGAAGTGCCTGTCTCTCCAGCTTGTGTTAACTAAAAAAACCCCACGTTTCGCCAGGGAGTTTTGCAAGTGGCAGAGTTCAGATTGGCTGTGGAACTTAGAAGAGTGAATATGCACAATGTCAAAGCCAGCCCATTACCATTTCTCCTGCTGAGACAGTGGGTGACTTAGGGTGGGTGCCAGTCTTTCCATCAATGCAGAAATTCACCCACATCCTCACTCTAACAAATGGTACTCCTGCCTGCTAATGTGATTCTGATAAATCCACCTACCCAGAGGGACAGGTCTACTGTAGCTGCAGGTCCAAATAGGCTTTCAAAGTCTTGTAGAGCATGTCAAAGAAACAGTTTAGCTAGCATCTGCAAAAAGATTAATTTCCTCTACCAATACAGGGTAAGAGTTTTTGATGTTACTGGAAATCAGAGTGCTTTCTTTTTGGAAAAGGATTGGTTTGCCCCTTGTGAATGGAGAAAGTAGGCCCCAAAAACACCACCCACCTTGCAGGTGTAGCTGGTGCGCATGGCAGAAGAGTCAAGAGTTCTCTTCACTCTGGCATGACTGCAGCTGCCTTCTTGTGCCAAATAACCTCCTTTACCAACTCCACGTTTCTTTTTAAAGCCACAGACTTGCTTTGCTTGTTATTCTCAGTAGCAACCATCAGTCCCGTTGTTTCAATAGGGGGTACTGCAGCTGTCCTCAGCCACTCCCTCCTGGTGCCTTTTTACAACACCACAAAGCCACAGTTGTACCCTCAGTTGAAAACTAACACTTTTGCTACTGAACCATAAACGGTTATAAAGTAGATGGTGACTGTTACCAGTATCTACTTTTTGGGTTATGACCTATTTATTTCTACTTCCCCAGATGTAGCTTTACATTATTTCTCATTAACTTAAACTGAACACTGAATCTTTGTAAATCTTCTTCATGTGATTTCACTATTTCATGAATAATGAGCTCATACCTACTTTATAGAGAAAGATCTGGGCCACAATCATCAAAAACAGTGTTTATGAGGAAATAATTGAGTAAATGAAGAATTCAAAAGGTGTATTAGGGAAGGAAAGGACAAGTTTTTCATTTAGAGAAAGTAATTATTTGTCACAAGTTTAAATTAAGTTTTAGTTATTTAAGTATTTAGATGAACAAAACCAAGACGTGAAAGTCTAGGAGACGTTGGGTAGTTTTGCTTCTGTACCCACAAACAAATATACTTAGATTAATAATTTGATATCTAATTCACAAGTTAGGAAATGAAAATACACACCCCATCCCACCTCTCCATGCTGACTAGCCTCAATTTTTTCCTTACAAAGATTAACCTATAAATGTATCTGGCTTCCCTTCACTGTAACACAACATCATTCTTTCACCCCCTAACTCACACAGGCTAGTATCTCCCCGTAAATAAGAGAGAAAAAGGCATGGGGAAAATCAAAGTGAAATCCACATGAATTCCTTGGCAGTAACAGGGCTTCCAGAACCAGGAGAGAGGCAACTTTACACAAGACAACAGCTCCATCTTACACAGATTCAGGAAGACATGTTCCCAGATTCTTTAATACCTCTGAGGCCTAAGCAGAGAACCCGATTCAAAGAACTATGCTTTTTAATGTATTTTAAAATTGTTCATATATTTAGCAGCTTTGCAGTATGACACCTGTAAACACAACGGAAGACAGGATGCAAGGAAGTTTTAAGTGTACTTTATTAATTTCAAGCAATTGCCCCTTCCCAACATCCTCCACCCGAGTTACAATTTTACACGTACTGTAGAAGATGGTTCTATCTCCAGCAGTGTCACAGACTGGTCTGCCTTCTGCGTACGGGTCAAGAGACACATAAAGGTTCTTCAGAGGTTTAATGCCACTTACCCTATGCATGGAGATAAAGTACTATTAAAAAGGTTTTAAAGGAATCATTATATTCTAACAAAAACTCTTAAACAGTTGTTAATTTTTAAGTTATAGTAGTATACACCACGGTAACAAAAACACATCCTAACTGCACAGGTCTGGTATCTCGTTTTTTCTGAATGCTTGGCAAACTAAGTATGCTAAATGGGAAGCTCCTTGTCACCACGAGGGAGAAGGAAACAGAAATTAGCACAGTAGATAGAGCCAAACTGTCAATATGTCAGACCTCAGGTAAAGGTATAAATCACATCTTCACGTAGAGGAGGAAAAGATAAATTATCCTCCCTCTTAGATCAGCTGAGAAACAGTTCAACATGAAAACTCTGTTGCACAGCTGTTCTGTTTGCAGCAAGCTGCAACCACTGGAATTCAGCTGACTGCAGTGGCACTAGCAGCTACTCTGCTCTCCTCAGAGACCACAGGCTGCTGGGACAGGTATTGCCCAGAACCAGAGAGGTTCCTGAACAGCGTCAAAAAGTCCTACTTCTATTTCTATCGTTGCCAACAAGAAGTATCAGCTGAAGTTGATACTGGATGGAGGACTGAAATCCACTTGTTTTGAATAACAAGCTAGTCTCTCTATCAACAATAAAGTTTGACAGAATTAAAATAAAGATTGAACCTGCTGAAGTTAAGGAAAAAAGTGCATAACCTCCTTAAATATTTACTAGGTAACACAAATGTATTTTAACAAAATAGAATGGCAGATTTTTTCCTAAATTTCATAGGTTTTGTACTGATCATTCCATCATTTTCAGAAAAATGCATTTAAATGCTTATTTGCCTACATTTAATCACAATTTTAAAAAAAATCTCTTCAATCAGAATTGAAACAAGCACATCTATATAACAAATTCTAATACAGTAAGTATGTTTCAGGAATTAATCAGCCATGTTAATCAATTCTAAATTGGAATGCTGGAAACCAAAAGATTAAGACAGAACCACACGAAGAGTATTTTTCATATCTTTTATAGGACAGAAACCTTTGTTCATGTCTTCTGGTAGCCATCATCTTCTTTTGAGCTGCACCTACAACACAAAGAACAAGTAAACGAGCAACTTTATCCTTCTCCAGAATAGCTTAAAACAGTTCTGTAGGCATTAAGGGGCATCTTTTCTACTGCTTTGTTTCTGTATCACCACCTCATTTCATTGTTTTATATCCCTATTTTAAAAATAAAGCACAAAGCAACAGAAAGAATAAGCTATTACTACATCTGTGTAAAACTGCCCTCAGAAGTGCTGCCTATGTCGTAAAAGTGCAAGTTACTTTCTGTATTTAACTAGCAAGTGACTAGTATTTCATTAAACATGAAAGCTATTTTTTTTTATTCCCTGTATGAACAAGGTACCTTAATATGTGGAAACAAGGAGAGATTATCTTTTCTCAAGAATTTTACAATATAAATTGAGAAGAGACAGGTTGAAGGTTCCGAATAGGCATACAAAACCACCCATCTCCTGCTTGTTTTCGTAGTTAGCTCATTACACCTCCTGGGTGGGGTATTCCCCACCAGCAGAATGACTGCTTTGTGTCATTTTTCCATTCTTGAGTGCACTAAGAGTGCATGACTGTTGCCATTATGTACCTAGATGGATACAAAAACCCTTCTTAGTTCAAAGAAGTATTATAAAGTACGTGAAACCAGTGGGGTTTTCACAGTTTCTCAGAATATATTAATAAAAGCGAGAAGATGAACTTCTTAATATTGTCAAAGAGAACATTAAAGCAGCAGTATGGACCTGTAAAGTTTGCTTCTGTTTTCCTCACGCTGCATAACTAACTCAAATGTTTCAAGCTGTTTTAACTTGTTGCTAAATGTTTATCTACACATGCTGTCAGAAATAACCTTGTTAGGAAGGTGAAGTTGGTGTCTCAGCAAATCAGACCCATGGAGTAGGCGTTGAGTGGCCTGTGACTCGCTTTCCTTTTTCTCTTTCAGCACCATCAAAAGGAAAAGTGAGAAAAACAGCACAAACATTAGTTAAAGCCTGAATTTAATCCCATGTCCTACAGGAATAATTTCATTACAATGAAAGCAGACAGACAGTATCTGTAGGGTTTTTTTGCTTTGTTTTTGTTTAAGCAGTGATAATTATAGATCTAATTAACATAGCCTATAGCTCTCCCAAAGATCATAACGTTTAATAATCCCTTTAATTAAATGATTACTAGGAAATGCAGGGGTGGCTCCTACAAATTACCTGATTTACCATCACTGAAGACAGATTCTTTTAAAAATGGCTACAAATGCCTTGTTCACAAAAGACTTTATTATCTAATGATGCATACTGAAAACATACAGAAATCTGCATGGTCCACTTTACATGCAGCAGAACAATCTTCACTTTACAATAAGTAAGTGTCAACTGTTTTATGCAAGAGACAACACTTTAAAGTCACATTTCTTAAAGAAAAGCTTCATTTACAAAAGAAATAAAAGGTAAAGAAGCAATTACCGCTTTTAAAAAGCAGCTGCTTTGTTCAAGAGTGGAAGGTTTATGCCTGTATTGAAAGACAACATGATCACAAATAATGAAAACAATGAACAAATGAAACACTTTTAGCATAAAGCAGTACACTTTCAAAATGACATACAAATAGTTAAAAATTTCATTATGTTGTCTATCTATCCTTTAGATATAAGGTCTTTCGAATGAGATCCCAACATATGTAATTACTAAATGAAAACTCTTCCTTAAGTACTGGTTCTATGTCATAGTGAACTGTATTTAACAAAATGTATACAAAGTCTATAGCAAGTTGATTAAAAAAATTAAAGTAATAAGAAACAGTACACTGAAGGCGCTCTATCCATCAAGTGCGCTCTCTCAAAATTTTAAATGTGATGAACAGAACAGAAGTTGTAACTATGCCACGGTTGCGATGCCAGAAAATAAAACAAGATCATTTATCAAACATGCAGGGAATTCTGCCACAATGCTATTGTCTCTCATTTGTCAGTTGTTCCAGTAAAATAACAGCTTTAAACACCGGTGATGTTGATGGGTTAGCTTACCTTCAGTGTACTGAAAGTTGTACACAACCTGCTTTAAAAGAGGAGACCATCCCTGCGGGCAGGCTCAAGAAGGAACAGACCCCCTTCGGCACTGACTACACCAAGGGCATGCTGCTGTGGCCTGCACACACACACCTAGGAAAATGTGAATATAAACAGCATTTATGCTGGCCATTTTTTAAAGACAAAAATGAAGCCAAGTCTGCTAAAAACAAATCAACCACCCAGTATTACTGCTCTTTTTTTTTTTTCTTTCTTTCTTTTTTTTTTTTTTTATAACAGATGCTTTTTTCTTTTTTATAATATATACGAACTGCAACCATATACATTAGCATTGTACTTCTGTGCAGTCTTGGCAATTAAAACAGTTCTACAGTGAAAATTTTCACATAAGACACAAAACAGAATTACTCTAACATTTCTAAAAGAAATATCAGCCTTGATGTTAATTCAAATGTATCATTTCTTCCTCAACTTTGCAGGGGAAATAGTTATGTTTATATACATTAATAACTGCTGTGAAATTTCTTCAGTCTTTGTATCTTAATTACTCAAACCCTTTGAACTTCTTCATCTGGTTTATATTTTTTCCTGGATGAAGGCGTGCTGCAGAGCCTGGTTGATGCTAATCCGTTTAGCTGGGTCTAACATTAGAATCTGGTCCAACAAGTCCTTTAGCTGGTGTACTTTTTTACGCTGGTCTTCTGGGAGTCGTTGGCACCCAATCAAATCTGCTAACAGGTCCTTGGTTGGATTAATGGTGCTCATAACAGTAACTTTCTCCTACAAACACAAAAATGGCAACCTTGTAGAACAGAAGTAATGCACAAAACCCCTATCCCTTTTACAGAGCTTCAGCAGCAACTTTTCTGCTGGATCATCTCAAATCTGACCATCATATGGCCTCGTAAATCCTCGTGTGGGCAAAGGAAAAGAGCGGAGCTGCCAGGGGCAGGCCAGGCTGCATCTTTTGCCAACAGCAGATGCATATATGAACCTAACTGAGAACATCAGAATTCTGTGTGTAAAGTTCCCATGTCTGACCACTACTTCTGTGGTTCCTGACAAATGTGTTAAAATGATACCGAAGTAACAGTGACCTCCTACAGTGTAGGCACATCATACTGAAGTTGGACATCCTTCTCTCAAATGAAGGCAGAATTCCTTTAATTAGTAATTTAAGGATAGATTCTGTGGAGATACCCTGTATACCTACCAAGATTAAACTTAGATTTCTCTTAAACTTGTTCCTAAATTGTAGGAAAAAATATCTGTTGCCAGTAACCTGTCCATACTGTGGCAAAAGGATGTTCTAGTAATTTCTAAAACCGTATTTTTAATGAAGATGTCCAGATACATTCGAAAGACCATAATAGTAGGAAAGCTTGGAAAAAAGTAGTAGGTTAGTCGACACATTAAGGACTTACCCTTTCTGTCACTTTATCTACTTCTATATACATAAAGTTGAGGTTTTGATCAAAGTGCTGATCTTTGAACACACCTTTTCGAATCATCTGGAAAACGAGGGAGAGGCAAGAGTTTCAAGCACATTCTCTGTGTCTTACAAATCCTACAATTAGCATCAATGTCTACTAACTTACTGGAACATGAATAATCTAATACTAATGAAAAATACATCAAAAGGACAGTAAGAAATGTCTAGATTGAATAAAAAAAATACAGTTCAAACCAGTTGAAAAAAGGACACGGTATCTTCCATCGACTTACGTATTTTTTTTCAGGTCAGTGCTTAGAAGGTTTCTGCTTTCACTTTATACTTAGTCTATGAAAAAGAAGCTGTATACTTTCACTTCATAAGATTTTAAATCAATATAAATTATACAGTCAGAGCGATGCCTGATATTTACTCGCTGTTAAGAGAAGACGTATATGATAAGAAACAGAATTCAGGGAGAAAAAAGAAACTATGTTTTACTGTTCATTACAGCAGTTTCAGATACTAGTGAAAAATCATATGCTTGTTTTCCTTACCTTGTTTGGCATCTTTCCTTTGAGATCCATGGCTAGTTTCAACATATGGTTATTGGTTTTGCCAGGAAAGAGTATTTTTCCTGTATAGAGTTCATATAACGTGCAGCCTACAGACCACATATCTATACCATAGTCATAGATTTTTCCTATAACTGAAACAGAGCAATTCCAGTTAATTCCATAAAGGCAGCCTTAGATGATATAACATCACAAAACCAGACAGACGAAAAAATTCTGATTTGTAAACTATATCGGTGCTACTCCTCTTAAGAAGAAGAAGAAGTCCCCATAAAAGAAGGATGCGAGCATTTTAACTCTGACAGTATCCCTATTTTAAGAAAGGGAGGTTTTTACCTAACACCCAAACTAATAATCACAAATTAAGTTAGTAAAAAACAAGAAATCAGAACAATACCTCTAAATTAAAACAAAACTATAACCAATCAGAATGACTTCTCCCTGTCCTCACTGAGCTGACCACCAACATACATGAAGAGTCACACAAGCATGCTTTCAAAGTCTGAATTTTTGACTGCCATCATATTTCCAGAGTGATGCTTTGCTAAGACCAAACAGAGAGTAAATTCAAGTCAAATTCTCATTTGCTAGCACTGGTATATCCTGCTACTGCTTAAGATACCTGTAGCCAATCCAAATGTACTTACTGATTTCTGGAGCTCGATAAAATCTACTAACTAGATAGGGTGTGATGTCATTGTCTGCAACATGCGAAGCTGACCCAAAATCGCAAAGCTTTAATATTGTTTTAGACTCATTCACCTGAAAGTTAAACATAAATATCCATTAGCACTATTCTGTAGACAGAATTACCAATGGCACAGTAAAAGTAACAACACATTTAAGTCAGAGATAAGAAAAACATTCTGCCTTTAAATTAGATTTCTTCACAAACTTCAATCCTTCCTCTCTGTATTGTAAGGAAACCGTAAAACCTTAAATTGAAAGTGACAGTTAATGTCTTCGGATCCTACAAAATACAAAAAAGGTCAGGTTCATGTACTTTTCCCCTACCAAAATATCCTTGGAGGACCTGGATTTTACTCCAGATAGTGAAACTCTATCAGTTTACACTTCTAACTCTAGTATCCAGAGTATCACTCAGAAAACAGCATATTGTTCACGTGTATCATGCTTACATAGTAAATTTTACTGCTGTCATAGCAAGATAACATTTTAAATAAAATAAAAATCCAGGTTTGTCACAGGGATGACCACCAAGAAAACCAAAGGAAACATGCTTGATTCCTCTCATGTGGCTCTTACTCTCTGCTCACCAGAATGTTAAATGAAAACAGGAAAAGGCATTAAGGACTTTTCCCCATTACCTCATTCACATAAACCAAAATCCCCATCCAGACTCCAACAACCTACTTCCATTTTGCAGAAAGCAAGAACATTTTTCAAGTACTGATGGAAAAACTCCCAAGATTTCTCCTAAGAAAGGACACTGTCTTACTTTGGAAGATCTGCTTTCTAAAAAGCTACATGTGGATGCACATTTGTTTGAGAAAGACTGTACTAAATAAGATTTTATTTAGATGCTGTAATCTAAATAAATTACAATCTCTTACTATTTATACCATGACAGCATTTTATATCAAAACATGAACCCTTAACATTTTCAGTTAAAGTAAATTTTGACTTCACCTAAATTAACAGAATGATATTCATTTCAAATACTTAATTTTACACTATAGACTGTGCAAAATAAGTTTTAATTATTTATTACTTACCAAGATATTATCTGGTTTAATATCTGCATGTAGGATATTGCATCTTTTAAGAAGTTTTAAAGCCAGGAACAACTGCTGGCTGTAGGAACGCACAGCTTTAATATGGAGTCCAACATCTTTCCCATACTTTTTCAACACCTCTCGTAAATTCATACTATTAAAAGAAAGAAAGGGAGAGAAAAAGAATAGAAAAGAGCTTAAAGAAAAATATAGCGACCTCCTAAACTGTAGGATAAACTTGAAAAAAACAGTTAACTTTAGACATTTTTGGAGAAAATCAGCATTCAACTAACCAAACATACCCCTCTGTTAGCTACAGCAATGAAACAAAAATGCAGGTCAATCAGATCTATCATGTACTGTATAATTACTTACTAGACTCAGCTTACTTAGTTCAGAACACATTTTTAAACAAGATTAATATGAGGGGATTTATTTGCACACAAACAGCATTTTCTTAACAACTTCACTGCCTCTGTACTTGTTTTCTGAAGAAATAAATAAAAAATGAAGTACACAAAAAATACAAGGTTGAGGAGGCGATTTTTTGATTACTTAAACAGCTGCTAAAAATACCACAATCCCAGGATAAAAACATCATTGTATATAAATAATGTACGAGCGTGTTATAAAGAGATAGTGCAGCAAAAGAAAATAACTTGTTGTTCAGCTTATTAATAAAAATATAATAATAACTTCATAAAATCTGCATGGTTTCAGCACATAACTTATCTTTACCTCAAATATGGCACAAACTAAGCTATGACATAGAAAACTT
>NW_010301234.1:0-16806 GCF_000700745.2 Antrostomus carolinensis | reverse complement strand
AATGGGAATGAAGGCAATTAATATGTCCAGATCTATTGTAAAACAGTGTCTACAACTAACCTGTCAAAAGAGCCTAATTATTTAAAGAAAAAGTGAGCATGCAAAGAAAGCACAGAAACAATTTTCTTCCTTAGACTGTTGTTTGATTTGTACTCTTCCCAGAATATAAAGCATTTGCTGAACCTCTCAGAGAATGCATCCTTAATCCAAACCCTTAAAATAAAAGGATTTTGAAAACTAATAAAAACATTGTGACACACACAAAATAAATCACTAAGAGGAGCATTCATGAGATGAAGCATCTTTAACAACACATGATTTTGTTTCAAAGATTGTCCAGGCAGGAAGTTCACAATGATGCTTTACATAAATCAGAAATAGTTCAGTAGTCTATGGATTTGTGCCTCCTGATTTATTTATTTTTTTAATAAAGTTCCTTACATTCCTGAATCTTGGCTGTAGAAAGATGTATCAAAACAGCCAAAACCAGAAAGGTAAAGATCATGCCATCGTACTTGACTTTTTACAGAGATCCCTTAACATTTCTCATCTTACCTGAGTGGCTCAAATACCAGACAGAGATGCTGTTTGTGGTAGAAATGCCTGAACAACCGTAGACAATGAAACTTGTCATCAGGATCTGAATCGTTGAGCTTCTTCAAAAATTCCAGTTCTTTTAGGCCAGTTTTTTGCCTGAAAACAAAGAAATATGATTAGAAAACAAAATTCTAATACTTTTTTTTTAAATCCAGACATTCACTTGCACAGTTATAATTATCAGGCTATGACAGGTGTCATGTCATTACTTAATGTACCATGGCTTAAAAACAATATCACAACAGTGGCTTGCTGTCCGTGTCTACACATTGGGTAAGTCTATTTAATTTTTTGCTCTTCACTGTGCCTTTACCCACTTATCCTTTCCTCCTCCCTCCCAGGTTGCATGTAAAGCCAAAATTAGATTTCCTCCTGTAATACAACACTTCAATTTCAAAGAACACTCACTTGAGAAGTTTACTTTTAAAAAAAAAGTACTTAACCATGTACATTATTAACTGAAATAGCTTATCACTCCACCTTTAAAAAAAACCCCAAAACACAACAAAAAACAAACAAACAAAAAACCCCACAAAAACCCACTAACTTTTCTAGATACCTATTCATATAACTCAAAATAACCCAGTTAAACACACAGGAAGACAACTTTTAAAACTTCCAAGGTAAAATGCATGGAAAAGATTTTCATTTAAGTTGTCTTTAACGGAAGAGAACACAACACATGACTGAAGAAATACTGCAGCAGGTACTGAAAATTAGTACTCTAGACAAGTCCTCACATATTGTAGTTTAATAGATCACACTTGTTACTGTTCATTCATTCTGAAACCCCTGTCTGCAAAGGAGTTGGACTCGGACTCACAACATTCTGTGACCTCAACATTTTTTTTATTTCAAGAGGGAAACTCCCATCCCTTTTATCTATCTTATATACATGTAAACACGTAGAGAACATACAAATATCATTAATGTACGGAGGTCTTTTTGTAAGTTGCAGATGACTGATTTAGGATCCAGTCCACAGCCTGCCAAATCCATTTGGTCCATCAAAACAAAATTTCTATAGTCCACGACTCCCTTCTCAAAAATTTTTAGGGCTGGGCACGCCTCATAATTAACTGTAACCCTGTTTCTTGCTACCACTGTTCCCTGCAGTCTGGCAAATGAGAAAGTGCCCGATGAAAATGCGAGTACCCTTCTCCTGCAATAGCTGTAAAGAAGCGCGGATACATAGTCCTCAAGCGCTTCCCATTTACCGGGCTCATATTAGCAGAAAAGGCAGGAATCACAGCTGTAATCTGCTACTTCACTTGAAACAAAGGGAGATTCAAATCACATCATGAAAAACTTCCAACTGTTACATATGCTTTATTATTAAACAAAACCAATACTTACATAAGTTCATTGTTCCTGATGATTTTAACCGCTACTTCTTGGTTTGCTCTGGCCATGTCCCTGGCTCGCACTACGTTACTGAAGACTCCCTGACCAGTGTAACCATAGACATTGTACCGTTTATCTAGAACTTCACCTATATTAACACCTGGAGGATAAAATCAAGCAATTTAAAGAGTTATGAATAAGATACATAATGAAAATATTTATAAAAAATAAGCTGTTGTGTATAATTTAGAAAAACAGGATAAATGGTACAACCACTTCATTTCATAGTGTACAGTGTTTTGTATCACTGAGCTCTGTGGGAATTACGGTGAACAAACTGTGAGTCTGTAAGTCTGGATGTTAAAACCTGCGTGCTCATTTCATCCCCAACACGCTCAGCGAGGGCACCGTGGTGCATTTACATTAGAATCATCTTTCTGTACTTTTTACACGAGGACCTTTTCCATTCGGCACCCTCCTTCTAGCTGTCCTTGCAAATCAACAAATAGCACTTACGGTAATAGCCTTCTGCATCGGTCCAGTTATCCCTGAGATTGGGGTTTTCTTTGAAGTCTTTTCCAAACCCAGCAGCCCTTAGACGAGCACTCTGAAATAAAAAGAAAAGTAACAGCATTGGCTTGTGTGCTCTATGTTATTCCTTGATGTTTACTCACCAAAAGCCCTTTTTCCCTTCTGAAACACTGTTCCTCTCACAGTACAAACACACTTATCTTGTAGGAGAGATAAACTACTGAACACAACATGCTATTTACATACCGGTATCTAAAAAGTAATGCAAGGAAAGAGGCTGGGAACAACCAATAGAATTATTCTTAAACACAAATGGGCAAAGTTTCAATTAACACTCACAAGGAATTATACAAGTCATGTTAGAATGCATATTTCGGACCATCTGAGTAAGACTTTTTACTTGCAGTATGCTTGTAGTAAAAAAGTTCAGCAATTTGCAGGGAAAATGTAACTGCTTAAGCCTTGAATTTCTGCTCAGTGTCACTTCACAGATTTCATACTATTATACTTACATCATAAAATTCCTACAATTGCTGTTGACATCTCAACAGATTTGGCAATATATTATTACAAATTCAAATCTGTGAGAAGCAAAGAATATCTTCAAATTGAAAAACAGTTTCTGAAAGGGGGAATCACTTACAAGACATTTAAATCCCTACTTGTAATTTTCAAATTTTAAAAGCATCCTCCTCCACCCCTCAAGTAGTTACCTCTTTCCCAGTCAAAGGAATTTTGATTTTATTTTTTTTTAATTATCATTATTACCGGTGTTACTGGAGTTACACCATGGTTACACCAGTTACAACTGGAGTTGTTTTGTTCACCAATGCTTCTGTCATAACTAATTGATTATGTCTACCATAAACAAAAATTAACTGGAGAATTTCTAAGTTAAGAAAGTTGTTGTCTTGACTTATTTCTCAGTGTTGTGCATCAGCAACAATGAGGCAGATTTATAGAGAATGACAAGTAAAGTCTCAAAACTAGTTACTGGACTGCTGAGATTTTCAGGCCACTTCAGCACATTTAGAGAAAAGCTGCCAGAATATTGCAATAGTAAAAACAGAAAATGTATCTCTTAACCCAAAAAACCCTCCCCAAAACCCCACCAAACAAACTACCAATCTACCACATTACTCCAACACAGCCTCATTAGCAAATTAAAATATCTTACACAGACTCTTTTTAATTAGCCATACATGAACCTCTGGAAAAAAGCAGATATTGAGAACAGTGCAGCATGGTAACATTAACATAAAGCTTAACTTACAAATAGGTTTGTTTCCATGTGCCATTACCGGTCCTATTCAAACAGCAGGTGAATTCCCTAACTCCTTACTCTGATAAAACTCCCACTAATTTCAGCAGGTTTCCTCTCACTGTAATATTAATTAAGAACTACTTTGCCTTCGCTGATCAAAAGATTCAGAATGTATCACCTACTCAGTTACACAATCAAAGTTCCCACAAACCTCAAGTGATAGTAACTCTCTAACAAAAATAAAACAACAACAACAAAAAATCATACATTTCATTTCCAAGAATTACCTACATCAAAGTACGCAGCGAACATATCATCTGACTCTGTGAACATATCAGGAGCTAGCAGTTTCTTCTGAGATGAACCTTAAAATAAAATTTAGATTACTCAGCATGAAAAGGATGACAAACATTGTAATAACTCTGTTACCAGTATAATTTGTGACTTGGTATCTTTACAATTTAATCTAAGCTCAGTATGCTGGCAGACAGGTAGCTCTACCAATATTTCCAGCAAATACCATTTTACAGTCTAGAAATACAAAACTCACATTGGGTAAGTTCTTCCAATCACTCAAAAATTTACACCTCTCAAAAATTAAGTATAATAGCTTTCAAATCATTTACACAGCAGAAAGGAAAAAGTACACAATGACATGGTCCCTACAGATAATGACTATGTATGTATAAAAAGAAATAGAAAATGACTGTAAGTATATATAAAAAATTACAGACGTATTTTCCATATATAAATTCAGGCTTTTCTGCTAATTACAAGATGTTTTACTAAAAACCAAAGTTGTAAAGCTCAGAATTGATTCTTTGGAAAATGTTTCCTTTGACCCTGTCAAAAAGGACCTTGTGTGTAGCTTTTAGTCAAAGACAATGTTAACTATTATGTTTAAAAGAAACATTTTTAGCTTTGGTAAATTATCCCTTTCTCACCTTTTAATCATCTTTAAAGTCCCAAAGACATTTTACTTGGTTGATAAGACAAAAGCAAAGAAATATAAATTAAGCACATATTAGTGAGAGCAAGTGAACTTTAAACTATTTCATAACACACACTATGGTCACACCCCTTCGTGGCCACGGTAAATCACAGACATTCCTTTTACCGTATTAAGCAATGGATTAAAATAAATGGTTAACCTCAGATTCTCCAGGTCTCATGATGCATACAGCCAACCACTTTCATACCAAATAACTAGACTGAAATCTTCTGACAGCATCAAAAACTCTCATCCATCATGTTGACACCATTGTTTCAAGATATAGATCTGTCACCTGAAACTTTGGGGAGACAAGATACACCATTGTTTCAAGATACAGACCTTTCCAGCAACTTCCTCAGATTTTCTTTTTAGTTTTAGTTACTCACACTTGACCTGGACTATAGTGAGTTATATTAACCAGCTCCTTAACAACTTACTATCCTGTATAAATAAAAAACAGCTCTTGCAAAAACAGATGATCCACTGCTTCCATCTGTTGTTATAGCCACCTCCAACTCAGAGCCCCACCAATATATGAAAATTCCCAGAGCTGAATGTAACAAACCTTCTTCATATCTTAAAAATGTCTATGTAGTTATATTTTCATATACTTCAGTGGGCAAAATTAGGAAGCAGTACATGCCTCTGTTACACATTAAGAAGACTAAGTCAAAGCTTGTGGTATGCAAATAAAGCAAAAGTGCATGAAATGCACTTGCACCTACATTGCAGGAGAACAACCTGAACAGGTACTGCTCAAGGGAACAGTGGGACAAACTACAGAGCAGTACCCCAGTCCCAAAGAGATGCAGCTTTATTACTTCAAAGAGAAGCACCCACTAGTAGACAGTGTATTTAGTCCCCAAGGATACATCCAGCACATAACAAGAAGTACAAGCGAACTGTCCAACCATTCCCTGAGGAGCTGGGCAGGTTTCACAGCCCTTGTTAAGCAGCGTGCTGTTGCAATTAACCTCTAACGAGAAACTGAAGTCATTAAACTAGCTCAAGTACATCCACACAGCAACTAGTTACAACTTTTGCCTACTTTGGAAAATGTGCAGTAATACACTTTCCAAAGATGACCAAAAAAAAGGGCAAAAAGAGGAAGAAATAAGCCATTTCTTCAGCCAGAAGTTATGCCACCAAAATGAACTCACTAGCAATGACTCTGAAAAGCCTTAATCATTCTAAATTACCACGGACCCACCTACATTCTTCTAACACAGTGGCTTTGACCAAAAAAAGGGACAAAAGTGGCACGGTTTCCAACCCACCCCAAAATAAAAACCAGGACTATATTAAGCCTCTAAGGAAACAACACACCTAAGTGAAAAGAAAAATGTGGAAGTTAAAAAGAGTGATTCGTAACTATAAAGACAGACATCATTATTTGTTCTTCCTCATTTAGAGCATGAATTAATTAATTAAATA
Organism: Antrostomus carolinensis; assembly: GCF_000700745.2. Classification (NCBI taxonomy): domain Eukaryota; kingdom Metazoa; phylum Chordata; class Aves; order Caprimulgiformes; family Caprimulgidae; genus Antrostomus; species Antrostomus carolinensis. Next base: position 10,642 of record NW_010301234.1, on the reverse strand, counting down.
AGAATATAGAGAACATGTTCCATTCATATCATCCTCCTTAACAAGCAAGCTTTATTTTAATGTTGTAAGTACCATAATATTTGTGGAAACATTCTCAAAGTCTGTCCAAAAAGTCCATCTACTTCCAAGTTTGGAAATATGTAAGGAAACTAACAAAACGTCTCCTCTGAAATGCTCTGCTGAAGAGTGGAGCTTCCATAAATTGCACGATACATTGAGATTTCAGATTCTTACCATTGTTTTGTTCAACTGTCATGAGGTTGTGCTTGGCTTTTACTGATGCCTCAAATGTGTCCACGTTTTCCCGTTCGTACTCCTTAACATCAGCAGCTACTCTTTCCAGGATGTCATCTGGTGAATTGGAGCGACTGCGCGTACTGCTTTGAGGACTGCTTGGTTCAGATGGCACAGACATATTACTGTCTTCCGTCTGGCCTTTGTATTTCTAAAAGGAAATTTAATTATTAATCTCACCATCACAGCTTATCACAATTTAAACATTTTTATACTCACTCTTTTGATGGTTTGTGTTAAACCTTAATCTTTGCTTTCATAATCACCTACATCTCTAATGGTAACATTATTTGCAGAACGGGATACAGCTTTTGAAAACTTATTTTGCTACAATGAACCACAGTCCAGACCATAAAAAATGACTGAAAAATTCATGTCCTTTAGGCTTTTACATTTCTGCAAAAAGCTATTTTTATAAGATTAACTATTTTGTTGTGTGTGACAAAACGGCAATACCAATAAATTTATTACTAAAACATTCTGGCATACAAGTGGTGAAATAAAGTCTTCAAAGAAAATTCAATGACCTTATATCTAACATCCTAAAATCTTTTCTATTTTTATTAGCATTATAGTACAGAAAAGTAGTTTTTAGATTTGGGTTTTTTATTTGAATTGGAAGTTCTCTTTATTCATTCATTCTTGCTGAAAAATTTCAGATGCATTAAAAAAGTTCAAGAAAACACCTTTACAAGTTATTTTTTTTTTTTTAACTCAAGTAGGATGAAATTATAAAAATGTCACTTCCTCTCCCAAAAGTTAAAAATCAAACTGAGTAAATGCTGATACCGCTCAGTTATCGAGGTCGAACTATTCAATAATACAAGCAGGGATTTCCCATTTAGGGAATGAAGCTCTGGAATTTGCTTCCTGTATGGACCAACAACAGGTGTAACCGACCTTTAAGAATTATTTATTTTATATGGTTTTACTTATAGTTCTGAGGGATTTTACAATGGGCTTTGCATAAAAGTCAAATAATGAACAGTATTTTTAGTGCTGCTTAAAATAAGCACTACATGATAACTGGTGGCTTTAGAACTAAATATGAAGTAAATATGCTACAGCATTTTGCTTACTATGTTCTAACTGTGTGACAAATCCCAACTTTTAAAAAAATACTTGACTTGTGCTGCAGAATTACATCCCCTTTGGCCACAGCTCCTTTCCTGGGGTCTCAAATCACATATTACCTGTCACTACTGTTACGTTATCAGGAATAAGAAGTCCATGGGAACTCACAGATGTAACTGAATACATCATCTACTTTCACGGGAACCCATGTCAGTGGCTTCAGGAGGAAGTTTTGGAAATGGACAAGGACAACTTGAAACGAACTGATCAGTTAGGTTAATTGATATGTAACTTAATGCTATATTGACAGGATGATGTAATGATACAGCTATGAAGAAAACCTACAGATTAAGATAACTGAAAAATATTTTTAACATGTCACAGGACTGTCAGAGAACACTTAACTGTAGCACAAAAATGAGCCACAGCAGAGTTGCTTCAGTCTTAAAAGCAATGCTGTTGCAATAGAAGTGTAGAGTTTAAATGAGACTAACATTTACAATGAATTAATGGGAAAAAATATAGTAATATTAATTAATATAGTAATGCAGTAATAGGCTAAAAGCCTTACTTCATCACAACGTTTTACAGTTTCAGTAACCCACATAATAACATAGCCGTGTACCTGAACAATTGCCTGCCGCTGTAATCTTCTTTGTCTTATCTCTGCTTCTTCATCCTCTTCTTCCAAATCAAAGTCTTCAAGACTACAAAAATATAATTCCTTTTTATACATCACCATAAACGTAAGACTACCTACTGAATTTTACCAAATGCAGTTCTTTGGCATAGAAAACACAAAATATATTTAACAATTACCATTCAGTTGACTCAGAAAGCAAAAGGTATATTAAATCTCAGTGTGTATATTTACATCTCCTCACAGAGAAAAATTATCTTTCAGTATCTCATTGGGACTTTAAGTATTTCATTTTTAACTGCAAACAATTAACACAATCTGCTTTTAAAGAGAAAAAAATAAAAAAACCCCTTGTTCATTTTCATTCCAGCATCATTCTTCCTTGATAATTCGATTAAGAACACATATTCCTACACAACTGGATTAAGTAGATATTTAGCAAATATTAAAAAAAAAAATTGCAGACAGCAATTAATCCTTTCAGCTGTTAATAGTTTTTCCTCAAGCAAAAAGCTTGGGGAAACAGACCAGATATTTTCACAGGAATTTAGAAAATGAACCCTGAGGTATCATCCCCTCAGGTCTGCCCACTAGCCAACAACTCCTGATATTTCTTGCATACTCCAAAGTTTTGCAGATCATACCAACAGTAATTTGACAAGATCATAAGTACCGAAATATTATTATGGTTTTAGGTGACACCCCAAAAACTACACCATGAAGATAAATATCAGTTCATTCTCCGTATCAGTGAATCTGTATTTTTAGACAATCGGTGCAAGTTAGGAATTAATTCTTACTTTTCATCTGATGAAGACTCCTGTTCAGCTTTCATACCCTCAGAAAGACTACCTTTAAATTTGTCTTCTTTAACTTTGCTTCGGCTCCTACGTCTGTGGCCACCACGTGACCTGGACCTCCTTCGAAGGCGAGATCTACTTCTTCGGCCCCTATCCCTGGTAACAATAAGAGGAGTTTGAGTTTTGGGGGTTTTGTTTTGGGTTTTTTTGCAGAAAAAGGAGAAAAACTTATTCATAAAACATAAAGGTACATAATGACTCTAAGTAATAAAACAAATTAATTCATAGGAGATAAAATTAATTCAACTAAGCTAGTATATATAAATGTGGAAAAAAAATGCAGTCTTTTTACACATAAGATGGCAATCTTTATTCTTTAATATGTTACAAAGCATATTAAAAAATGCAGTGGGTCTTTACCTCCTCCGAGGAGACCTACTCCGCCTTCTTGGAGATCGGCTACGTCGAAGGGGTGAACGAGACCTCCTTCTAATGGGGGAGCGAGACCTTCTTCTGGATGGGGACCACCTGCTGGGTGGGCTAACATCTTTCGATCTTTCATGTCTAGACAAAATATCATCTCTGGTCCGCGTTCTGTAAAAACAGAGGAAGAGAATGGTACCAAAATCAGGAGCAAGTGGAAAACAAAAATCACAATTCCCTCTACAAGCTCACTTTGAAATTGTACTGCAGGTGAGGGACCACTAGATGGGCTTCTGAGGGAGGGACGGACAAGCATGCTGCAGAGCTGGCTGCCCTTCTTGTGTGTGTCCATCCACCTGAGAAATATGTGCCCATACACAGGTCTAGTTCGGGACAACTCTGGAAACAGAGCTTGTTAATTACTACTGCAAAGCTAAGAGAGGTTTTAAAACAGAGCTTGTGTTTAAGTCTTACATAATAGTGTTTTCATGTATATCAGAAACAGTATTTAAACAGTAAATAAAACCCAAAAACTAATTATTGAGAATTTTCTCAGCAACTTTACAATACAGTATTGAAATCTAGGACCACGGTACTCCACAGCAATGACTTTAATGTCTATTTCTATTTGGGCACTAGAACTGGACAGTTTCAACACTTCACACATTCCAATACAGCTGAAAACTAAAATTCTTAATTAACATGTAAACTAATCCTTCTCGAATTAAAAAATAATTCAAGGTTGACAATATATACTATTCAAAATTTGTTAATTCTTGTCTATACATATTCACAATTATTCAAGACAAAAAGATCTTTGATGGGACAACTACATTAAACAGCTTACTTGTATTCCATGACAGCAAGACTTCAATCAAAAATTGGAAAGGATGGAAATTAAAAACATTTATCAACTATTCTCATGAGGTTGCAAGAGAAAATATTTCCACAACACTGTTTGAAGAAAATGCTGCTACTCTATTTTTTTTCCCCCTTCCTTTTAAGGAAAACAAACAAAAAAACTGGGACAAGTTATTTCAGGTGTTATCTCTCATCAGTTAACAAAATTTCTTGGGTCTGAAAGATTAATTCCAGCCATTCCGTAATAGTTCTTTGTTTGTCTGAGAAGTTATATCAGCTTCAGTTACCTTAGCCATGTATAATGACGAGGTATACAGAACTGATGCAAAATAGTAAACAGTGGGACAGAAGGAAAATCTCTGCACGTGCAGAAGTACTGGCAGTTTGTACAAGAAATTACTGTGGACTGATCCCTTTAACCCATTTAATTTATGTTAAGTTCTTGTGAACAATATTACAAAAAAAGTCACAGGATGAACTCACAGTTCCAGGTTTCCTGGCTAACAAAGTGAATATACTGCCAAAACTGAAACAAAATGACTGCAACAAAATTAAAGCAGTTCAGGGATGACAAGTAGGAGATAAAAAGTTGGAGCTGGTTAAGAATTCATAGTAACGTCATATAATGAGTAACTTCAATCAAAGACCTGAGAAGTATCTTACATGATTAGATAGAATACTGGAAACAAATATGAAAAATAAGATTATTGGGAAATTTTTGGTTAAAAATTTTACTAAAGCTCCTGAAATTCTCTGGCAGCCCGAGTAATTACAGGTAGTTAAAACTCCAGCATAGCTGGAGTTAGTTCAGGATGTTCCACAAAGAAAGATTATTACTGCTGATTTGCAAACATTTCCAGGAGAAAATATTTCTTAGTAGTCCCCCACTCACGTGCTGTTCAGCACTGCGTTACGGAGGTATGAATCTGATAGCAAAATTCTAGACACGGGCATCACTGGAACTAAGTGTCTAGACAGCTAATTCACACTGGCCGCAGTGCATGCTGGCAGGAGACATGAAAGCTGAAAAATGCAAAAAGCTAGAGAAGAAAAGTCCAACACCGCATCAAAGCAACTCGGTGGTTGCACCGACACACTCCTGGTTCACCAGACAGCAGCCAGATAAACTGCTGGCCTTTACAATACAGGCTTAATCTGGTTAGCGCTGCTGGGGCCATCCTCCAAAGCACCTGCAGTATTGCTAAGCAGTACCACAGACAAATAAGCTGATAATGCGCCTGGAGAAGACACCCCGCGTGTGAAACCAGCGTAACCTTCAGCGACACAGGCAGAAAGACCTGCACGTTTATCAGACACTTATTTACTGAGCTAGATCTTTGTGGTTCCAATACACGGTTTTAAATTCATAACTCTTTGTTCTCAATTCTGGGAGCAGGTGAGCTAACCCCCATGATAAAACGTTTTAAATTATTAATTATCCAAAATAATGCTGGACTCCTCTGCCTGTTGAACTTCTTACATTTAATGAATTAACACTTGCCTTGTTCTCTGCTTGGGAACTTACCATCCAGGCCTCACCAGCTTCAGAGGAGGAGATGCCAGTAATTATTGTCTCATGGTTTATACTAAATTTCAAGGTAACTGCTTTCATAGGCTAAACTGTCATTTTAAAAAACACCAAAACTAAAAATACATTAAAATGATTTCCATCTTTCTCCTTTGAATGTATGCAAAATATGGTAATGATATACAACAGACCAGTAACAAAGCGACACTACCATACCTCTAGCAAATGAAAAATACTAAATATTTTTAAGAAAAAAAATGGCTGCCAGAAGGACATCTTGATATAAAAGATTTACTTACATTCACACATGCTGCCTATCACTGGGGGTTTTTTGAGGGGGAAAAGGAGTTAATTACCCACTTTTAGCCAACACTGATATGTAAGAGTGGAGGGGACTCTCACTCCACAGAAACTCCTGAAAGCAACGGAACTATTAGATAAGAAACAAAACAGAAGCCAAATTCTGAATCCCACCGAGGGCCAAAACCGAGAACCTGAGCTACAAAGCTTGTTCCCAGCAATGGTGTGAACAGCAAAGAGCTCAGCACTCTAACAGCCACAGTGAATCTGCACGTCTGACAGCTGGGGGGAGCAGTTTTGGAAAACTGAATACGTAGAAAGTGAGCTCCTAACATAATGCACAATCCAATTACCTTTTTAAATGGCTATTTTCAGAATAAAACCAAGAGAGAAACACCAAACTAGAAGATTGTTCATCCTGTAACGTATTTTTTGATGGTTCACGACATCTTTAAGTTACCTGGGAGAAGAAAGCCGCCTCCTTTCTGATTCTCTTCTTTTCCTTTCTGCAGACCTACTCCTGACTCTTCTAACCGGTGACCGGGTTCGAGAAGGGGATTTACTCTGTTTAGATCTACGATCATTAAAGAGCGGAGATCTGCTTCTTCTTGACTTTTCACGTTGTTTAGGAGATAAGCTTCTTCCTTTTGGACTACGACCAGGTCGTCTAGGGGACCTGTTTTCTTTCCCTGAAGAAGCATCTTTAGAAGGAGATTTAATTGGCTTTTTTTCTTTGTCAGTCTCTGATCTCCTAGGTTTTCTATCTTTGGACCGTGATCTTCTATCTTTGGATTTGCTTCTGAGTTCTGTTGGAGATTTAGATTTTCTGCCACGATCTCTGCTTTTGCTTTCATTTACAACTGGAGACTTTCTGCGATCTCTTGATTTACTTTTATCATCAGCCTTATTTCTATCCTCTGGGGGAGATTTAGACTTTCTGTTTTTCTCCTGAGATCGTCTTCTAAGCATTGGAGACCTGGATTTCCTTGTCTGATCTTGAGACTTACTTCTCTTATAAGGGCTTTTGGATTTCCTCCTCTCTTTTGACTTGCTTCTAGTTGTCTTCTCTTTGATTCCATCAACTCCTACCTTGCCTTTCTTTTTGTCAGATCTGTGCCTAGTCCTTTCTTTTGATTCACTCTTACTTGCTTTCTTGGAACTAGTTTTATTGTCCACAGGTTCCAATTTCCCCTTAGCGTTTGACTTTGCGGTAGGTCTTGTTCCATTTCGCACTTTTTCATTAATCTCTCCCTCTTCTTCAGATCCTGACTCATAACCTTGTAATATTAATCCCATCCCAGACTGGACCTTTCCTTCCATTAATTCGTTTTCAAGTTCAGCTTTCAATAATGCTCTTTGTTTCTCCAGGTCTTCCAGGGGAGCTAAAAAATCAATTTTAGTTCTTTTAGCTGGTCCATCTTCCTTGTCAGAGGTATCAGCTACCTCTTTCCGTTTATGTTTCTTATGTTTGTGTCTGTGTTTATGTTTTTTGTCCTTATCTTCTTCTGAAGAATGTTTATGTTTCTTGTGTTTACTTCGGTGTTTGTGTTTCTTTTTTTTGTGTCGGCTGTGCTTGTTCTGAGGTTGGTCTGCCTCTGACACTTCCCCATTTTCTTCATTTACACTTTTCTCAGATGCATCAGCATCCTCAACCCTGCAAAAAATAAAAAATACAGATCAGTGCTATCAACTCACCGCAGTCCTTAACCTCGTGTTGACAGTCCTTTTGATGACAGAAACTAACTGGCATTTAATTTCCTACCTTTGGGAGAATTAAAAAGGCACGACTAAGTAGTAACAGCAGATACCCTTCCTCATGAACAGACAGCTGCGACAGCAAAAAGAAATACTGTGGAAGGAAGATGCAGCACATGCACTAACAGAACAGATGGATGAAATCAATGCTTATGCTTTCAGGTTCAATACTGACAATATGTGTTAAGAGTATGCACCAGTGCTGCATATTTAGGCATCCTGACAGTCCATCATCTACCTTATCTGCTGCTCCCCTCCGATGCCCAACCCAGGCTATGCCTTTCAGAAGTATTTTCAAATGGCAGAACACAGTTGTGCTGCAAAGACCAAAACTTATTTCAAGGGATGACGCTGACCACCTCTTGAAACCATCCTGCAAAATCTCACCCAGTCTCAACCGATTCTCTTAACTGTTATTTCCTTCTCTCAGTGTATGCACCTGTGTGAAAATCAAGAACTGATCATGCACTTACATTATTTATGCAATACAGGGAACGCTACTGAGGAACAGGACAAATTAAGGAAGCCTAATTTCAGAAAAGCTTTCTGATAATATACAGAAGACTACCAGCTTCCCAAGAAAAAAAGCTGCAATCTTTAGACCTGTAAATGGCATTGTCAAAAAAAGCAGAAAATAAGTCTACAGCAGGTTATTAAAATAATAATAATGTATAGTGTTTCCTCTAAAAAACTGAAACCATTCCAATTAGCTAGTCAGAGCAACAAGCAAATAACATACTTCTTAACTTCAAAAACTTTAACTTCAGTCCTGACACTAGGCGTTCACTAATCTTCCTCAGATGCTGAAACTGGCTTACCAATAGAATTTTTTTACAGTGTCTAACAAATACCTCCTGATTTCCTTCAGAACATCAATTACGTTACCGTCTGTAGTAAGACAGGTATTTGCCTTTTGAAATTTGTTGCCAAATACCATAGATGCCAGAGTTCATCTTTCCACAAGCTCATCCCATCTAAGCCTCGGGTTTGGAATTTACTAGCTAACCCTTTAAAAACTTAAATCTAGCTCTTTCTGTATCCAAAACCTCATTAATTGAAACTAAATACCCTAAACATGACGGTCAGGAGTGGTGGGAGGATGCACACAGAAACACAGAGCTATCTCTTCTGAACTCTACTGGTTTCAGACGACAGACATTTCTGAAAAATATGATCAATGATCCAACAGAACAAATAGATCAGAGGTACTCTAAGCCATCCCTAAATGATGGCACTTCACTACAAATTCAATCAGTGTCTTCCTAATTAAAGACAGGACCTTCAAACAGTGCACAGTTACTGATTCTCTCTTGTTTGAGCTTGCAAATTCTAGCAGTAGCAAATAATCCAGACTTTCCTGCAACATACACTAAAATTATTTGCTAAAACCATTAAAACCACTTTAGTGCTCGGAAATGAGAAACTTCCTAAGGGAACGGAGTGTTTGAATTAGAAACACACAATATTCAGAGACTTCACTCAGAATGCTGTATGCTTTTTCTTCTACATCTTTCCCACTGCTGCTTACTCAAAGCAAAATTTTCCCTTGCTTTCTCCTGGCACGTCACACCGTTATGGCAACGGAGTATCAGAAAGAAAGAGGACAAACTGCTTTAAAATGAGTTTGCTCTACATAGCATTTGGCACAAAAGACACAAAAAAGAAGGAAAAAGTATTACAGGTAAAACTTTTTCAACTTGGATTTGCAATCTAGAGCAAGTATGTCAGTGATGTAAGTTGGTTAAAGGGCTGAGAAATGTCACAAGGAGAATTTTAAGGCTACTACGCACCTTTTAAGATTTCTTTTAGTCGGAAACAGGATGCTGTGCAATGGTACTTTAATACATTATAAAAATATTACAGAACAACAAAAACCACAGCCATTCAAGCTGCTCTAGATTAATTCTTTCTTTTCATAACAGCAGGAAGTGACCCTGAAATCTATACAGAAGTTATTTTGTTATCCTATTTTAACATTATGGAATAACATCACCTTGCATTCCATAAAACAAGCTGGTGGCAGAACTGCCAGGTGAGATACGGCACCAAGGCTGTACCTCAGGTGGCTGCAGACCGCTAACACCACCAGCTTCCTCTGCATTTGCACCTCAGCTACAAAATTACTCTTAGGTTGTTAATACGCATAAAATATTTCAGAGTTTATGCATGTACAGGAACTTATTTCACGTAATTCCATCAAAACATGGATAAACTTTCACCTCATTTAAACGCTTCTGAGGTGCAATGACACGGATGAGAACCTTTGTAAGAAGATTTCAGAGGGTGATGAGGCAGATGGGTAACTACATGTTTAGGTGCTACTGGCTTTAACTGGGGAGGAATCCTGACACGATCATGTTATAGTCCCACTTTTTCTCACTTCTGAATTCCAGAAGAACAATAGGAAGTTCATGAAGATCTGCAAAGAGGTTGCACCCATCTTTTCCAACAGTCAGGCCTCCTATCGCCAGTTTTTACCTTATTGCTCTTAGTTAAGTTCATTTGTACACAGAGAAGTTATGGCTGCTCCTCCCTGGAAGTGTTCAAGGCCAGGCTGGATGTGGCTTTAAGCAACCTGGTCTAGTGGAAGGTGTCCCTGCTGATGGCAGGGGGGTTGGAACTGGATGAGCTTTAAGGTCCCTTCCAACCCAAACCATTCTATGATTCTATGTGCTCACATGCTTTATGTGGTTCACGTGCACACCCACTGCTTGGCCTCACCTGTTTTCTACTCCTACGACTAACAACAACAACAAAAAAAAGCCTCAAATCTCTGTTTTTTAAAAGAAGAAAAAATACAGAAAGCAGTTTATACGGCTAAATTGTATAGTGAAGAGCAGCAATAAAGTAAGCATTAGGTGTCAACTCCAGGCAAAAGTTCTAGAGAAGAAAGTGTTCAGGAGCTCCCGAGCACCGACAACCCCCAATCTCAGGGCGCCAACCGGGAACCCGCACCCCCGAGCCCCG
>NW_010301233.1:30273-30624 GCF_000700745.2 Antrostomus carolinensis | reverse complement strand
ACTGTCTGGACTGATGTTTTATAAAACCAGCAAATTTATTGCAATACAACTTCTTTTGCTTAAAAGGTCCAAATTCACTTTTTTTAATATACTTTCAAGTGACCATCCAAAGACATTTTTTAAAAAAGAAACAGATTGTATTCAAAGAATATACACAAATACATTCAGTATTTCATATGGGCTACAAAGAGAAAGACAGTAATTTGTAAACTACGAGATAAAAAAAGATATCAAGGAAAGAGGGATTGCTTTATATAACAAGTTTGATTGTAAATAAAATGTCTGGGCAGGATGTTCAACTCTAATAAATTGAGTGTTTGAGTCTTTGCTGACATCTCTTTTTAGCTTTAT
>NW_010301233.1:17278-30240 GCF_000700745.2 Antrostomus carolinensis | reverse complement strand
AGAGTTTCTTGCTCGGGATTTGAAAAACTGGCTTATGGCACAAGCATCTTGAAAGCACGAAAGGTGCTGATTAACAGAGTCTGAGAAGATAAGGAGAAAAGGGCTGAGTTTCTTGCATACAGAAAAATCACAGGCAAGACAGGAGACAGAATATGGATGTATTTAATTGCATTTTTAAGCAGGATCAGCATTTTGTTACTTTTCTTTTTACTAGTCATTTGTAATGCAGTAAGAAGCAAGAGGGGGAAATGAAGGCTCTCCCTATTGCATTATTGTAATCTGAGTCACCAGTGAAACCAAGGGATTAGACTTCAGCTTTAGTTAGGGATGACATTCCTTCCACCCAGTCCTAGCATTTACTGCTAAATGAACAACAGCTCTGCCCTCAAATTCCAAGAATGTGGAAGCAGTTCACCAGACAGGGTCTAGAATGAGCTTAAGTGTTACATAAAAGGATCAAATATATTTTCCAGTCTATTCCATTCAGTTCTTCAAATTCAGTATTTTCATATTCTTTTTCTTCTCAGCCATCCCTAGTCAACATTTTTCCCCTCATGTTGAATTTTATATTCACACAGCAAGGTTCAAGAACCTAACCTAACACCCTGAGAACTGGGAGCTGTGGTCCTTCCAGTACTTCAGTGAACCTTACCAAGATCCTGCAGAGATGTGTCTGCCCAGAGGAGAGGGCAGGGAGAAGCAGGGAGGCTGCCTAGCATTGCCCTTTCCTCCCCAATTCAACAGAAAGGGCTCACTACACTGGGAAAGGGACTTTTCCCATCACACACCTACTCTCCATTGGTTGATCCATGCTTCCCCATTGCATGTGTAATGGTAAAACAAGCTCTTTTCACTCTGAATTATACCACGGGGCTTTTGCCTGAAAATGTGTCATTTGAGAATGGAAGGATCTGTCCATTTAGGGAAGAGGCTTATGTTTGGAATATGGCTGGAGGTGCCTTTCTGCAACCAGGCTGGCACAAGATAATCACAAATCCCCACTCCCCAGGAGGTGAGTACTCACTCAGGCTATGGCAGAACTCCTCCCTGTCCGGGATTTAAGGTATTTTCTGCACTCAGACATGATAATTTTAAGGGCAAGACTAAGTAAAAAAAGGAAAAAAAATCTCTATTACACCACACAAGGCACAAAAGAGAATACATATAGAACACAAGTGTGGAAAGAGATTAGCACTACCTCAGTGTGCACTGTGTCTCAGGAGCTTGGGCTGCTAAAATAAAATATTAGGGCTCTGAACAGATTAGAAAAGAATTATGAGGGGAAGGAGAGGCAGATGACTAGAATTTCTAGCTTTCTTTTTTTTCTTTTAAAACCCATACTTTTTTATTTCAAACAGGATGGCTAGAAATTTATCCTCAAATGTAGTAAACACATGAAATGCATATCCCTTTAATGTGCAAATTCTATACTGCACAAGGGAGTAACTAATGAGCCACTATTTTAATGAATCAAGTTAAAATGGCAAGGTGACATACCTCATTTAAGGGATTGAATTCTTAATGTCATTGTAAAATGAACCCCTCCTTCTCCTGGGAAGGGAAGACAATATTGGTTTGGATTACAGTCCTACATTTTTTTTGTGTCAGTTGAAGATTTTCCACAGTCCTCAAGAGATCTTTGTGGATTGTACTCTTCCAAAAAACAATGGCAGTTTTTAATCAGTAAAGTTAATTAATAAACTCAAGCTGTACTCAGCAAAGAAGTAAGGTGACTTCATGTTCAAGACCCTATTCGCAGCCCACAGAATAAGCCCCATCATGGGCACCCACCACCCTGAGGGAGGGGCAGTGCAGCCACATGCAGCCCGACTGGCACAGCCCAGGCAGAGCTCTGCAGCTGGCAAGGAAGTGTCGGAGGTGCAGCCCTTCAGAGAGCAAACCTCCATGTGTGGTGTGTCTTCACTTCCCCTCTCCTTTCACTCTTCCTACTACCAACTATCTTCACTCTGTCCTCCTACCCTGATCTGTTCCTCACATGATTGTTTCTAACCCAAGTGATCCTAGAAGCAGGTCCTCACTCCTCAGAATGGTACTTTCTGCTAGGTCTTGCTAATGGTTAAAACAGAATATCTTTACATCCATGGTAAAAAACAATCATCACCCTAATACTTACCATCTCTCTCCCCATTCTTAACTTGCACTGGAAGTAGGTGGCAGCGGGCACTGCACAAGCAGCTTCTGTGACACGAGGCTGGGGCTTCCCCAAGCAGGACACAACCGGTTCCTCAAGAGCCCCACCCAGCTCCTCTACAGCCTCACCACGAGGCCCACCTGTACCCCTCAGAGAAGCCGATGGCACCTCTGGGAAAATGTGGTTAAGATGGGACCAAACACTGACCAGCTGTGAAGGGTGAGGAGAAAATGTGAGAAACAGCCCTGTTAACACCCAGGTGAGAGCTGAAGGGGAGGAGGAGGTGCTCCACACACCCCAGCAGAGATCCCCCTGCAGCTCTGGAAGAGCCTATGCACAAGGAGCTTTATCCCGGAGGACTGTGGCCCATGGGAAGGCCCCACACTGGAGCAGAGAAAAAATGCAATGAGGAAGAGGCAGTGTAGAGAACCTGTTATGGACTGACCACAGCCACCATTCCCCATCTGCCTGCACTTCTCAGGGTGGTGGGATAGAGGAGTCAGGAGTGTAGGAGAGAAGTTGCTCCATCTATGAAATGAAGAGTATGGAGGTGTACCTTTCAGGACCCCTTCCAACAGGGATCCGGAAGAACTATGTAATACTTCCATTTTGTTACTGATAATGCTTCATATGTGAAATCAGTTTGCATGGGTTGTTTGGATAATTCAACAGACAATATTATTTTGTTTTAAAATTTATAGGAACTTATTTCTGTCCTACTCTGTAGCATTATTTAAGACAATGTTCTGCCCAGTTAATTAACTTGGAAATCTAAAGAGGATCTTCCCTAAATTCCTGCATACTGCTGCTTAGGCTTCCCTTCCATAAATCTTGATTTACATTGACAAGCCTGATCCAAATTCCAGTAAAATCAATAAGATTCTTTCTATCAGTTCCATGAATCTTCTGAGTCATTTCAAAGCTCCACTGACTACACAACTTTTCTCAAAGCAGTATTAAATTAGTAACATTATGTTTCACTCTCCCACCTCTAATAACAACATAAGAAGACCAAAAAAACCTATATCATTCAGTTTACAGAACTATATCGGGTATTCATCTGTTTTCAGACAATACTGCAAAAGACAAGAACTGATTCAGTAAAGTCTACTATTTCTCTTAAAGTCCTGGCTCATTAGTGAGATTCTGTGAGCAGCCAATTAGTGGACAGGATACACAGTTCTCAGCAGGCACATCTAACCATCACTGAGCAAAGAAGAACAATCCTTCAGAATTATGTAAACAGTTCTCATAAACATTGCAAGGTGCTACAGACAAGTATTTAACTAACCTCTCCTGCTGGGAAGTGAAGGAGGCTTGAATCATCTGTCTGTGGAAATGGACCAGCGAAGAGGAAGGCTTTGATTTACTGGGAAGGACTCTGCAGCAGATTGCTGATAACCTCTTTATGTAAAGCCCACGAGCTGCAAAGATGGAACATGACTGCAGGAGGGATGAACAGCCATCCTGGAAATGGGCAAATAATTTATTCAGAACCAATTGTCCATTACTGTTCAGAAAGAAATTGTTAGAGTCTAAAATGTATTCATTATTTCAAATTGTTCCATTTATTTCTTCAGCAAATAAAATGTGTTCTGGAGATACTCAAGTTGTGAAATGTACAATTGACTATTCCATTCACAATCTGCATTGTCTTGGATAGCTGAATTATTTGCATAATTTAATTACATAACACAGGGCAGGAAAATTGAGCCTTTAATCACTATGAGTAATGTTTACTCAAGGAAGAAGTCATATTGAAGTCCAAAGAGTAAAGACTTTTCAGCATTAGAAAATGAGTCAGAATCTGGCCTTATTCATAGTTTGTGCTCTGAGGTAGTTTTGTTCCTTGCTTTTCAAATATATACCTATCCTGCACAGTACTGTCAGACAGCAGCAATAAATACCTTTTTACTTCCTTAGTCAGCCAGCATAGCACCAGTTCAAAACTGAAATGCCGTGAAGAATGATCTGAAGTTCAACATCTCAGGTAGAGGAAGGAGAGGGAGGAAATACCTGTTCTCCAGAGTCTCCATGTTCACAAAGTACAATCATTCACATTAAAAAAAAAAAAAAATCAACCCTATTTCCAAATTTAGATAAATGTTAGTAGGATAAAAGAAAATCTAAAACATAATACAGTGAATGAAAAATAAGGCAGAACTGCACCCAATTAGCTTTTAGCACCACAAAAAAAAATTATGAGCTGTTCTGTCATCATTTCTGGAGGTCTTTAGGATGGATCTAAATTGCTATTGTGGGAAGAGCACTAATAGAAAAAATTGCAAACATATGCTAACTTGTGGTGTTTTGTATGCCAATTAACAACACATCACCCCCCCTACTCCCCCCTGCAACAAATTAGACAAACTCAGCAAGCAATGTTCTTTATTAAGACAAGTGTTGTAAAGGAGATGGCAGCACAATGAGTTGACAAAAACCTCTGTAAGCTAACGAGAGCAACGGCATGAATCTGAAGCAAAACCGTAGCTGCAAATAGCAATCAGCAGAGACACCACACAACACACTACCCACTTCCAGGCAGCAGTATCAGAATTGGTGTCAGTGGGCATCTGTAACCTACACATGCACCTGTAAAGGAGAGGGTATGGGAGGACTGAAAAAGAAGGAATGTCCAAAATGAAATTTTCCTGCTAGAGAATGGCACTTTTGTGGGTTTTTTCTTTTTATTCTTACTTCAGCAACAAGGAATTTGAACTAAAACAGTATTTGTTTTATCACCATTTCAGTTAGGTACCTCCAACTTTCCTTGAGAAAAGGGGAAGAAAAAGTTCAAACCTACTTTGTTCTATTTGGAGACTGAGCCAAAGCAGCACCAAAAGCAGGTCTAGCCAGTAATTTGAATGTCAAGCTATTTGCCTCTCATCATTATTATTTCAGTTTGTACCTGCTTGAGTAGAGTTTTGCCCACATCTGTTATGCTTGGTTCATTACAAGAGCTTGCTAATAAAGAAACTGTTTTAATAATAGAGTTTTGGGTCTTGCACTACAACAAAGCTATCATCAGTATCTTAGGCCTTTTATCCTCCTTTTATGTGGAGGATGGAAGTTCCTTTTGTGGAGGATTTCACAATTTCATTTTGCTTTCCTTGGGGAAAAAAAACTCTGGATTTGCAAACATCTCCAGATATTGAAAGTACTGCTCTGGATCAAAATGCATCAGTGCTGGTGGACTTGGTGGGGGATGTTATGCAATAGGGCACAATAGGGCAGAAGAGGCAAAAACATTGTCAACTGTTCATATCCAGACACTACTCACTCCAAAGCATTGATAGGATGTGGGGTTTCTGGTGGCAGCAGTGGTTTGGGTTTGGTTTTGTTTTAACATATACCATCTCTTAGATTAAGCATCCAGACTTCAGGTCTCCGAATCCCTCAATTAAGTCTGTGCAAATTTACCCAGTCTTTTTATGCTCTTCTCCTTCCCTCTTCCCCTTTCATTCTCTCTTCCTGCTTCCCCATCCTCACAATGAAGCCTCTCAGACTTGGCAAGGGCTGCTGGGCTCCAGCCAGCTGCTACTTCAGGTCCAGGTCATGCTTCCAAGGCATAGTCCTATAGCAGAATGGGGTTCAATTGCAAAGTGCAAACCTCAGCCAAAGTGAGTGAGGCCTTGGGAGAGTACACCACACAGGTGCTGCTGCATGCAGGGAGCCTCTCCATGTTCACCACCCATACAGGGCTAGTGGAGACAGGGAAGCTACCTCCGACAAAGCCAGATCAGATACCAGCATGACCGTGTTAACTCTGTCTTGTGCCAAAGTTAACACGTATCATTTTTCTAAAACACATCAGATCAGGCAATGGCTTTTCCACTGAAATTGAGCTAGTGCTGCTTTTGCTTTATTTATGAATCTCAGCCAACCGTTGTTTAGTTAAGTTCCTCAGTACTCTACCCCATTTAACACATTAACTTTACACTGAAGTCTAAGGGAATAAACCCAGCAACAGGGAACAGAGGAGGCCATTCAGTTTCCCTGGGTCTTCAGCTGGTAGTGTTAATCCTCAAGGCTCCAAAGTCACAAGTCCTCTGCTCTCACAGACATATTTGCTTGTATGAAAAAAGAATGTTCACATACAATGGGGACAAATATCAGATCTGCATTAAGTTCAGTCAAGCAGAACAGATCTAATTTTTAGCTGTTCAATTATCTGTTATCAGCTATCCTTTTCTTTAAGACAATCAGAATTAGCCACAGCAGAAAGACTGGTGCAGTGAGCTGTCCCCACAGAAATGATAACACCTAAGGCTGATGGAAATCTGTGAGTGCAGCTGTTGGTTTCTGCCACACCTCCTGCCAACTGACATGCTAAAGAATCAGCCACATTTCTAGGACTTCAGTAAAGCAGAGTACTGGATGCACAAGGGGATACTTGAGGTAAACTACACCATTGCAATGGTGCAGAATGAATGAGTTAAAAGAAGTTCCCTTGCACACATTGTACACAATCTTACTTGCCGAGGGGCACTGCATTTGGCTTCCTGTACCTTGTGTTTTCCCTTTTTACTTACCCCTAGTGGTTCATTATTGCAGGCCTTTTGACTTGTGAGAACAAGACTCACCATTCCCTCTGGGAGTTTCACCGCTGGCCTCTTGCTCCCTGTTACTCCCTTTTCTGTTTATCATCTTCCAAATACCTCTCCCATTCAGGTTGGGAAAGGAGGTAAAAGGCAAAATTTCTGTCATGATTTCACCCTCCTCTACAATCTCTTTTCAAAATCATTTTGCTCTTAACAAGAGAAACACTATCATAAGGTGAAGACACCTTGGTGCCTTGAGCCAGGCAGGTTCATTTAGAAAGCAGAAAGAAACCCGCAGGCCAACCTAACAGCACAGAGATATCCCCATCTCCTTCAGGCTCTGAAATGTTGGCTGAAACCCACCTGAATCTCCCTCTCCCTTTGATTCTGCCTGCAGTTTAAGCAAATCAGGCTCCAAACACTCCATGCCTGCAAGTCTCCTACACTTGTTTTCAAGATTCAAATCCTTAAAAGAGTGAGAGGCTGCTTTTGTACCATAGCAGTCATCTCAATAGTGCAAACATTGTTGCACAAAAAAGAAACTCCATTTTCTATTAGTATCAGACAAATATTGAATATACTCACAGTAAACTTGATTATATTTAGCATAGTTTTTCACCCTGCCAGTCTTTTTGCCTGCCTTAATGGTTGAAGGAACCAGTTTGTGAAAATAGCAATCCCATCTATATCAGTCTGAAAAATATTTTACTATTTCAGACCTTATTTGTCCCTTTGTAGAGTAACAGGTAGCTTCTTGCCCTTCTCATAGGAATCTGATGCAGGGATTGAAGTAGCAATTGCATCTTTCTTCCTTTTGTCCAGCCACCTTTAACTTCCACAGGGAACAAAACAGCTGATGGAAAGAGCACAGGAAGGTGAGCTCAAGAGAGATGAAAGTGGTTGAAGAAGAAAGGTTAAAAATATAAAAATAAAAACAATTTACTGCAGGATTTTTCTAAATATGTCAATTTTCCTGGTGGATGCAATAGTGTATGCTGTGCATGTTTTCTTTTTTAAGAATAAATAATTTGCAGGTATGTGAAGTTCAACTACAACAAATCTTTCAAACTGAAGCTACATTTTCTTTGTACGATTAATATGTTACATTACAGCTTGCTTATAAATTAAAGGAACAGAATATGATGTACTGCAAAGGAGTTGCGTATTTTCCCTGCTAAGTTACAGTGCCTGTAAAAAATTTCCATCACACTTCATTTTTAATTTTAATTCATAAAAGGTTGTACATTTCTTTGTGGTTTTAAATAATAATAATTAAAAAAAAAGATTAAAGGCTGTAAACGTAAATGTTTATTAAAGGAAAAAATTACACTGATCTGAAACTTCAGGAATTAAAATATATGTAAAATATAAGAAAGGAGAACAAATAAGATTTCTAGTTCAGCCCTGGGAGTTTGAAGTGAAATTTGAGGCCTTCCACTATAGATGCATCTGCATTTGGTCAGAGGAGGGTGGTAAGGGAAGGCAAGGGTGAGGAAATGGAAGATCTGGAACAAGAATGCCCCTCCACAACCCAGGTCAGGAATTTTGTGAAGTCTGTTTAGCCAATTGGTAGCTAATTATTGAAAGAAACGGAGCCTATGTAATTAAAAACAAAGTAAAATTAAGAACAACTTCCCACAAGATGCCAAACCTCATTCCTTTTTGCTCATCTGTAAATATAGGCCACCAGAATGTCTAACCAAACTGGACTTTCAGACATTATCATAACCTCATGAGGCCAGATCCCAAGTGAAGACTCAGATCTTACTTTTGGTAGCCTCAAGGTTATACCTACAGAGTAAAAGCTCTGAAGTAGGCTTTAGTAATGATCTTTAAGTGAAGAATTAGTGTTAATGTACAGGTCATGCTTCCAGTGAATGGGGACTCTATATTTACATTCTGTTTATTATACCTCTCATCTAATTTAAGGAGAGATCACCATCACTAATGCAATGACCAGCAGGGGGAAGTAATTTTAATCACATTAGTAAGAAAGTAATTGACATGGTATCAGACTGAAATTTTACAAGATGTTTTATATTACTATTTTTCTATTTCTATTACATTATAACTTCTTTTAATGCATCTTTCAATAAGACATTTTGCCTATCAGTAGCAATCTTGCAGAAGTCTACTATTAAGGAAAACAATGGCCCTGATTCTACACTTGCAAATACATAATTCCATAAAAATTAGCAGCACCCCTGCCTCACCTCACCATTGATTGATTTCAGTAGGAACATGTGTTTGAAATAAAGCATATACAATTTTTTAATGTATCAGAATACAAACAAATAGTTAAAAATCCTTTTTGTCTTCCACATAGAACTGCTTTAGTGTTAAAAATTGTAGATCAAACTTTTCAGAGCAAACTAGAAGACTACATTCAAAACTGCATATCGCATTTTTTCAACTGGAAACAGCTCCCTGTTCATATTCTAGCTGCTGGGACTTCCCATTTCTAAAACTTTCAAAAGTTTCCCCAGAGGAGAATGATGTGGCACTGGAGATCTATACTCTGCTCAAAGAATTTTAACTTGTACCTCTTCCATTTCCTAGAGAAAGATGAGTTACAAAAACCTTGAGGTCTCTGTCTGACAATGCTGACATTTTCTTAGAGAGCACTGCATAGAGATCCCAGTTTTATCCTTCAGAAACACTCCTGCAGTGTATATGTGTGCAGTATGACTATATAAAATCAGAAATTTAAAATTCAGAAAACAGAAGTCCCCACCATCATGCTTTTCTCTGTTGTGTTTAAGCAGAAGAAAGCAGAAAAGCAAGAAACTGGCAAATAATTTAAGTTTTAAAAGATGATCAGCTTTATATTATGATGCGTTTTTCTTGGTCTGATCTGGTGATGAGGGACAATTCCTTCTAAATTCCATAAGTGATCATGGGTTCAATTGGTGAAGAAACCCCTCAGCCCCTAGCACACAGTTCCACACAAAGCAGTGGTCAGGTCATGTAGTGTGCTTTCAGGTAAGCAGACTCCAGGCCACACCACCACTACAATCATGCAGCAATGCATGTCCAAACCAGCTTTAGAGAGCACAAGTGCAGCCCAGTCCAAGCCTCGGGACTGTCTTGCTCTTTAGAACATGCCAAAGGTGGCATCCATGTAAAATAAGCATAAAGTTTGGGAATTTTATTCTATACTGAATGAGAATTTCTACATCTCTGCACTTTGTGTCTGCAGCGAGTTTAGGGAAGTCCCAACCAGCAGGACCCAACAGGCTGCTTGGAGAATCATATTTATATCAGGCACCCAAAGAATGTTGTTTGACTTGGCATTTCCTGCCTGACTGGTTCTCTTCCTAACAACCAAACTTTGTTTGTCTTAATTTAAGATGTTTACTTTTGCTGTGATTGCAGTAAAAGCCCATGTCCTCATAAGAAACAATTTGCACAAAACAATGCAGGACAGGAAATCAACTCATAACAATGTCCAACAAACTGAGCCTGTAACATTTCTGCTGGGGACAGTGACAAACTAATGAGCAATCTCATAATTACACAGAAGGTATTTAAGTAAGCGCAATAGCCTAGATGATGCTAAATTGACACCTCTTACAGACAAACTGCTTAGTCACAATTGAGCACAAGCAGCAGCTGCAAACACCTATAGACTGTTCAGCCAATAACCCTTTCTCAGTGATGCAAAAGAAAAGCAGACTTTTTTTTTTAACAGATTAACTTTGTTTTGTCTCACTTACAGATTCACCCTGTTGTGAACTCATATTTACTTCAGTCCATGTTCCTAGAAAATAAAAGCCTCAGTGGGCACTGCAAGAACAGAATCAATTCCTGAACTGAGGTCCAGACCCAATGATGAAGTCTCACAACTGACCTCATTTGCTGCAGGGTTTATGTATTTATTTACGAAGACCAGCTCATCTGTATTGAAACCTCCTGCCACAGTTGAGGATTGTTTAAGTATTACAAGGAGTACAAAATGGGAATAGACACCAAAGCGGATAAACTATCCATAATATTTGGGCTTCTTACGACAGATTAGACACATTGTCAAAAAACCCCAGGATTCCTTTCTGAAAGAAAAGTCTTTGACATAGTAGTGTAACTTCTTTGTTCACTATGTTATGCATTCTAAAGATAACTGGGTAAAGATCAGCTGCTCTTTCTAGTTGTGTATCATCTGCAAATTGCAGAGGCTGCACTCTGTCCCACTGTACAGGTCATTTATGAAGATGTTAAACAGTGTGGGCCCCAGCATTTACCCCAGCTGTGGTATACACCACTAGTGGCTGGCCTCCAGCTGGACTTTGTGCCACTGATCTCAACACTGAGCCAGGCAGCACAGCTGATTTTCAGTCCATCTCACTGTCCATTTATCTAGCCCATGTTTCATCGGTTTTCTGTGAGGATATTATGTGAGACAGTGTCAAAAGCTTTGTTGAAGTCAAGGTAAACAATATGCAGTGTTATCCACATCAAAGCATGTTAGCTTTCTGCACAGCTTCCAGCTGGTGCAGCGTTTTTCTTCTTTCCTTAAGCTCAACCTAAAAAATATTTATGTACCCACCGTAAAAAAATTAATGTATTTAAAATGAGTTTGAATTCTTTAAGGAAGATGGATAACTGAGTACATACAGTTTTAATACTAACTGTAAAATCAAATAATGCAGTTGAGTAAAAACCAGTTATACTTTGGATGTTAAATTGAAAATCAGGCATGAAACAAATATACCGACTTTCTCCATATTCTTAACTTACAATATCTGTTCTCTTACAGCCCTGTGGAATGTCCAGTGCAGCTAACTCAGATTTTGTCATTTATTTCAGTGAGCTCGGGACCAAATCCCTAGGTTTCACTATCAAACAGCTGTCAGAAAACATGGAGCTTTTTATGCACCAGCTTCTAACAGAGATGGGAGACAATCTGTCCAGGAAGCCCAGGCTTTAAAAGCACATAGACAGCATCCTGGAAAGCAAGATGTTTTTTCCACTTAAGGCTCTTGTAAACACCTCAGTGATCAGGTTTCTCTAGAAACATTTACTATTCATCAAAATTACAGTCTGACATTGGTTTGCAAATATCTCAAAAGCCACCAAGTTATTTCCATCTGTAGGAATTTGGCAATACAAACATGACAACATAAATGAAGCCAAAACAAGAGCTTCAAGGTAGCTGTTTTTCATAAGGATAAGAAGGATTTTGCCTCGGTTTCCCTCCCAATTTCCATTCTTACACTTACCTTTAGGAACTGATCCAGAACTAGGCAGGCTGCTCTCTCTTCTGCCACTGTCAGATCCTTTGTGGGACTGCAGGGTACAGCAGCCTTCTCTGGTGGGGAAGCACCCTGTGGCTCTGTCACTGGTGTTTAGAACGATCAGTGGTAGCTTTAGAGCATTTTCACACTTCCCACAGTAGCTTTTGTAGCAGCCTGCTAGAAGCATGAAGTTCAGTCACATACACCATTTCAGTGCAGTTAGCAGCATTTATGAGAGGGAAACTACATCAAAACAAGCCTCTTCCTGTGTGTCTCTGGTAGCAAATAAAGAACAAGCAGTCTGAGTGCATCCCTGCACTTTTCTGAGGAGAGGAAAAAAAAAAAAAAACACAAAAAAACCCCTGATGTATATTAGTTCATTTTCAGATATTTTACAGACTTCTAGAAAACATGTTAAATTCCCACAGAGCTTAAAGCAACTTGAATTGTACTATACTAGCACAAATACATGCAGAAACATAGATATTATCCGTTTTAGTAACATCAGGGAATAGCAAGATCAGGGGCTCCAGGAGGAGCCAGGAGCTGAGGAAGACCATGGCAGCAGCAGGGTTGTGTCCTCCCCAGCAGGATGCAGTCCCACCATGTTCAAGTTGGGCAAGCCGATCAGGGTGGTGACAATGATAGGTTTTATCAATAGCCTAACAATCATCAATCCCTCATCAGGGAAAGGCAAGGTAATAAGTCACATCTGAGGTCAAAGAAGGACATCCAAACAACAATTCAGGAACAGCAAGGAAGTAGACTGAAGGTTCGAGCTTAAATGGGGCTCCTGGAGTAATGGGCCTCTGCAGGGTGGAGGTCCTAGGTGAGGCTGTTCATGGCAATCAAGGCCTATTACTGCACTTGGGGTCCTGACAAATAATTTGATTTTATATTAAAGAAACATCAAGGAAAATAAGAGGCGGTCTCCTATTAAATCATGTTTGTCATTCTTCTGGAGTCTAGGGCCTTGCCACCTCTGCTCCTCTATCTTTTTCATACTCTAAAAATGGAAAACAGATCCACAAGTGATAT
>NW_010301233.1:3234-17247 GCF_000700745.2 Antrostomus carolinensis | reverse complement strand
GCTGAATTGTGTTCAGATATAGCCTGCTTGACAGGGATAGAGTGCCTAAGGAACAAGGCAGGACGTTACCCAGGGATGAAAATAATTTTGGAGCTTGTCCCACATACTCCATATCCTGGAAGTATCTCTTCCTCTTCTAAAGTCCAGCTAGAGTGGAACCTAAGACTATGTGCATCTGCTTACATAGGCAAGACCATAATAATAAAAGCTGATAAATCCATTATTAATTTTATATTTGCTTCCCTTGCTTTGCAATTGAACATTATTTACTAATAATCCTATATCATATACTCTAGCCCTTAAACATGGATTAACATACCTTTAACTGCATACTGTCATTGATGGTTCTTTTTACTACCAGGCCTAAAGGTTTAGACAGATTTCATTACCTGAGGTAGATAGCATATGAAAATATTTAATTGGTAGCAACCAGTTCAGTGAACCATTCCTTTTCTTTGCTTTGTCCCCACCTCCACTAATGCTGATTACAAGACATTTTGCTCAGGTTTTGTTCCTGAGTGCAAGAGGCATTCTTCAGTATCTGAAACCCATCATTAAGTATCTTCCCCTTCAGATGTTCTCTACTTGTTCCCAGGTATTCTGTTCAGCAGAAACTCACTAAAGCACGGCAGCGTTCATAACAACTAGTGAATTTGAATTATCTTAATCTAAGGAAAGCTGTCTTAAAGTTGCAACCAGAACAATTATGGCATTTTAGCTGAAAACAATGGGATGGTATTTTCCTATTGGAGGTACACTTCAGGGGGTTCTTTGTTTTAAGGCATGGAACCCTATTGAGTCTGTACTGATAGAGAGGAAAGGTCATCTGTAGCATAAAAAGCAGCATTGTCATCTGCCACAAATATTTGACAAAGATAATTTCAATTTAGAAGAGAATGGAAGTGGATTGGTCATTTATCATCAAGTAAACAAGGACAGAAAAACAAAACCGTGATCACTTTTTAAGCCTTCAATACTCAGTCTTCAAATTTGTGAAGAAAATATGAATGCAGTGATCATGCACAAATAGGAGATTTAAAAGTCCACAAAAATTGATATAAAGAACTTTTCTTCTATCAAAACTGCTTCCTGACTGGGTTGCAACTTCTTGCTCAGAGTGCTGGCTAGTATTCTTCGCCTGTTTTTTTTCTCAGGCAAAATGAGGCTTTCTAAACTGGAATGTGAGATGGGTCTTTTTAAGTCAGTGGCAAAGTCATTTTTGTCACAAACATAGTCCTCTGATTTTGATCAACCAAAATCTACCCTTTATGAAGTCTTCCAAGTGACAGTCCTGGTCATTTGCCTTCAGGCCTTTCCTTCTTCCCTCCTTGCTCCTGCAGCAGAACCGTTCTGCCTCTCCTATGCTTTAGGCTTCTGCTTACCATTGCACAAGAGACAACCCGGTCTCACTCTTTTCCAGCCTTGGATTCAGAAACTCTACACCCAGAGTCAGTTCTTGAGATGTTCCCAGACTAGCTTGCATCAGGCTATCCAAGGTCCATCTCTGTTACTGCCTTCCTTGCTTCTACAAGTTTTTACCCTTCCTTAGAAACCACACAGTACACCTTCCTAAACCAATTTTTTCCTGGGTATCTTCACAAAGTGCAAATAGAAGTCTCTTCCAGGTCTCATTATAAGGGGCCATGTCAAATTAAGTTGGGACTGAACACCACATTTTCACTATAAGTCACACAATGAATAGCTAAGAACATATTTCTTATTTGTCCCTGTAGACTGCATCTCCTACAGAGCTGAATCAAAAAGGCCATTGAAAGGGCTGGTAAATCACTTATTACATCACATTTAACCATAGTGATTTGTTGCTGCATTTTAGTAATAAATATTTAGGATAGGAATATTCCTCATCACCACTCTGAATTAATGTCATAAATAAACTTTACACCAATCTGTATATTTAAAAATGAATATAGAATATAATAGATAACTGAAAGATACGATGTATCTATTTGTCAAAACTCCTCCATGTAGGCCAAATAAGCCATATAAAACCTATATTGAAAGACCAATCAGATTCTCAGTTAACATATTTTTTTCTTCATACAAGTCACTGGAATTTTTCTGAATTGTACCTGCTGAGACTGTACTAGAAAACAGTCAACTATGGATTTGCTGTAGGTAAGTAGGAAAGAGAGAATTAGTATTAATCTGTTAGCCCATATCTGTTAAATCTCAACTTGTTCTGCTGTTTTTCTAAAGTGAAACCTGTTGGTAAGTTTTCCATGATTACTTCTTACATTAGGTAAATCTGCTTACTGCCTGTTGCAATTCTACTTATTGCTATACTGAAGCACTACACACTCTTTCATTACAGCACTTCTCTGATGTAGGAAAGAGCTACTGTCCCCATTTTAGGTATGGAAAAGCAAGGCATAGAGAGATCAGGTGAGATATCAACTCAAGCTTGTGCATTAGCCATTGGGCATCATTTTGGGAACCAATAGAGTGTGAAGGCCCTTACTGTTTAACAGCTGATTGCCATTAACAACATTATGCCAATCAGCCATCAAGGTTTCCTTTGCTCCATGAACAGTTTGCTCATGTTGCCTGCTTATTTGCAGGCTTCCAAGTTCTTTTAGTTTTTTCCTATAAATCTAAATTATGACTGACTAGGGGTATACAAGTCTTAGCTGGGATAGGGTGTAGAGTAGGGCTAAACATTTTGATGTGTCAGAAAGATTCAGAAACTGAATGAGAAGCAAGACAGAAATGTCTACTGGCAGCAGAAAGCAGTAACGAGCATTGCTATTTGTGGGGGAAAAAGTTCATTTGGCAGGAAAGAAAGTTTAGAGATTTCTGAGGGCTGAGTGGCTGAGAGTTGAATGGGAAGCGAGAAAGACAGACGTAAGCCCCTCACCTTGTGCTGCCACTTTGACTGCCACTGCCACAGCAGACGGTTTCCTCTGGCCTTGATCCATCAGATGAGGCAGTGTGAGAATATGTTTCCTGGGCACTACTGAGACATCTAACGATGTCTGCAGCATATCCATAACTCATTTGAATGAATGACACTTGAGCAGAGAGGCAGGGATGCATGACTACTATGTGACATAACATGACATGCTCTCCATAACATCCCCTTCTTTTATTTCCTCTGCCATGGTGAGCCCTTTTGAAGTTAAAGAGTCCTGTTTTCTCTCTTCACCTTCCTCCTGTTTTTTTTCCAAGGTTTTCTGTGGAGATGATTCTCTCTTCTTACTGGCACAACATTTGCCATAGTCTTTCCTGAGCAATGTGCCATGTCCAGACCCAGCTTACGTCGTAAACACATGAAGGACACTTTGAGCCTGCTATGTCAGTTGGACTCCTTGGCTGGCTGGTATTATGATTAATATAAATATGCCCTTGAGAAGCTAGAAAAAAACTGTACCTGGTATGATTCAAAGAATGCATGATTTTCTTTTATCCACTGGCCAGGGTTATGAACAAATGGCTATATGTAGAGACGGAATTATATTAAGATCATTAAAAATAATTTGACAGGAAACAGAGGATTCACTTCCAGAAAATTGTGCTATGAGTGAAAAAATAAAACATACTATCTTTTCTTTAGCAATTCAATGTAATTTCTGTTACATTGCTGGGACATTTATGATACAGCACATGTATCTTGATAAAAACCTCTATCTTACAAGCATGCTGAGCATTTGCTCATGACAGAGGAAGTAAAGGCAACATTTCCTTCAGTCTACACTTGGATATTTCCCCTACAGGAGTCACCAAATGTGATTCTTTAGTTAGTTTAAAGTGATGTAAAAAATCCTGGATTGGTATTTAGCTTATTTTCTACAGATAGTCTTTATTTAAATGTCTTCTGTCCAGGATGACCAGTTAGTATTTACTTTACAACTCTCATAGTAATGCTAAAGAATTATATATTTAGCTATTTATCTGATCCATTAGTCTCTCCTTCCACAGTCTGGTAGCAGATTTGATAGTCAGTGTATCATAGATAACTATCTCGTTATACCTAAATGAAATGTGCATTTGGGAATGTTCATTAATAACATTATCATTAATTGGTTCTTACCTGAATCCCACTGCTGTAAGGATTCTTCAGATTAAATGACAGATTGCAGTTAGCCTTTTTTTAAAGTAGAATTTTAATAGCCTCCACACATGGCAAATGAAGTCTAATGGGCCAAATCCTGTTCTCCTACTGATTTAAAAACAAAGTGATAGTGTTTAGGCTATTCTTACTTTACACCAAGATATCAGGGTTCAGAATCAATGCCAGTGTGCTTTTTTGGTATTTAGGGCAAAATTATATCTAGGCATCTCAATCTTTGGAGGGAAGAACACACACTGAAATTCATTTAATTTTGCCTTTTACTGAACATAGTTGCTGAGGTGCATACAGAAATATTCAGGAAAAGCTTGAGTTTAGATTAATCAGCAGCAGTCTCACAAACATTAAGTCCTCCTCTCACTAAGCCTCTCTCACTTTGAACCTCACCTACCCACTCTGATGTCCTTTAACTCCTCTGAGTTTAGCTGTCATCCACCAGTGTAGTCCTGGCACTACATGGCAACTGAGATACCAACTGATTGCAGCTAAGGATCTGGCCTTGGGAATACACAGGCACAGGTGTGTCTGAGATGGTCATGCATCAGATACTGCATGTTCAATGGCCTTTACACCTTAAGTTGCACCTGCAGAGTGCTGCTAAGCTGTCAGTCTGTAACATAAAGCAACCCAGTAATTGGAATAGCAGCTGGCTTGTGACCCATTAAGACTCTCCCTCATACAGCTCACCCTCCCCAGATTGTTTCTGAGCATCTAAGTGAAACACTTTCTAAAAGGACAAGCAAAGGAAACCACAGGAGTCATGCTAAAACCCTACAATACAGAATTTATTCACTTCTAGCAATACTGAAAGAGTCCTCAGATCACAATGGCTATTGGACTCCCAGCCTTCCCATCAGAATGCAAAAAGATTAAGTAGTATTTTCTCATATACAAAGCTATGTCCTATCTGATTAAAAGCAAATGAGATTCTTTATCCAACTTGTAGGATAAGTATCTCCTAGAGAGATTATATGAGTCCTACAACATACTTATTATTAATAATTTACTCATAAGAGAGTCCACACTGGGATTGACTATAGGTGTAAAGAACTATTTTGTCTTGGTCAGCATATTAATTGACTTCTTGATTTCTCTCATGCAATGTAAAACAGGTTGTCTGCTGCAGCAAAGGAAGTGCATTTAACCATGCAACTGGTGAAGTCCTCCATGTCAGACACTTGTATTTGGAGCAGCCATTTCAAAGAATGCAGCAACCATTTGCAAAGCTACAGCAAAGGAGCTTTGTTGAAAAACTGATAAGTGGTGTCAGAGAAAAACATGCGTGTGTATGACCATATGCATGACTGTAAAAGGAGACACTTCTAACTCTCTTTTAATCCTGCAGAAATTCTCCACAGGACTTCAGCATAGAGAATATATATTTTTTTTCTAACTTGGCAGCTTCTATTATGCCAAAATGACACCTGAAGCAGCATTTGGAAAAAAACCACACACAAAAAAAACCCCAACAACCAACAAAAAAAACCCCAAACAAACATCAACACCAACCAAGAAACAAAAGCCACACACAACACACTTCTTTCCCTTCCAAGACCCTGCCCTGGATCTATAAAAGTAAAAGAATTTACTGTGTAGGTAAATGATACAGGTTAGTCACTTTTTCCAAGTGAGAAACACTTTCTTGTGATCACAGCAAAACACAACTTAAAGGCTGACACACATTAGGTAGTGCACAATACGCTCTTTTAGACTCTGCAAGCAAATCAACTACTAGGATACAATATACCAATGTGCCTCACACACAAGCACTATTCTTTCTAATGAAAAAACAATAGTAATAAAAAACATTCCTCTAATAAATTTACTAGTAAAAATCATCGTTAATGGCAGGCTTTATAACAAATTCTATCACCCTCCTGCTGTCCTCTGCACCTGCTGACTGTCTGGCATAACCTGCCTCCTGCCTTGTCCAGCTGTTTTAAACGATACTTCACTCAGCAATGCTTTTTAATGACAAGAGATCTGGCAGGCTGATTCTTCATGAAGTATTCTCAGTGTGAAACTGCCCCTCTTTGTCCTTATGACACATAAAGGAAGCCTGACTCACCTGTTCTCCTCCTGTTGGCCCAAACTTTTAGTTTATTGGTAGCTCTTTAGAGCACCACATCATCTCAAATCCGTAGTAAACACAGTGGAGTCCATCCTGGAAGAATCCTGTTAAAACAACTTTGGATTAAATTATTCTAGTGAGTCCCACGTTGTCCTCACTACCACAGTGAATGTAATTGAAGAAAGAAAAGTATAACTTGGTTTCTCAGGCTTTGTTGCTCCCTAGGTACCACAAAAATTTATTGGCCAGGCAGCGTTCACAGTCTAAATTTTACCAAGTGAACAGGAAACCTCCTCATAGTGGATTTAACACAGAGCATGTACTTACAAAGAGGGTGAAGGAATAGTAAGATTCACCTTGTTGAACACAGCTAGTCTTTGTAAAAGTAGCATAAGGGCAGACTCAGAACTCAGCAGCTGAGTTGGAAAAATGATTCCAATAAATGTTGAAGTTACCCACCAAATGCAGTCACTGGAGATTTGTGTCATTTACATGCTGACTGTAGACAGCAGATAGCATATCCTCAATTCAACAGGGAGATGATCTGCCTTCTATACAGGACTGCTTTTATTTGAGCCAAAGCCAGTGAGCCACTGAGCTCCCTGCCACCTAACAATGAGAAACACAAATTACAGCAGCAAATGGTCTTTTTAGCATAAACAATGTTTCCAACCTTCTCTGATTCTGCTCTTCCCTAATCCATATTTACCAGTTTAGGGAAATAATTCCTTCCATTTTCCTGCCACTATTTGCATGATTGCAGCTGCCTTTACTGATATGCGATGAATTACATGAAAATAAAGAATGAGTGTATGAAAAGGATATGAAAACTACAACTGAACAAGACCCACATTACAGGTGTCTCTTCCCCATTCCTGAGTACTAGACACAGACTGCCTTTGTTTCCCACACTCAGCTGATGTGGCACAATCCCAAACTCATTTCAGGTAACAGGAATACTTCTATTGGCTTCAACACATTTCAGAGCAGAGGTAAGGAAGGAAAAGTGTCACGTTACACAACATTTTTACTATTCAACAAGGAATCACTCAAAAAACAGTCCTAGCCAACTTTTAGCAGAACTCTTGAGGAGGACTAAGCAGTGTTTTACAGCCCTATCCTCCTGAGCCAACTCTTTATTTTCTAAGGTCCTAATCTTTATTATCTTTGCAGCTGACCACTCAAGAAAAGAATCATTTTATCTTAGAAGTTGTTTAGCCCAGGAAGAGGCAGGAAATAGAACAGCATATTCTATATTAAAGGGTGAGTTTGGCCTCCTTGCTCCACTGAGTTTCAAAGCTTTCCTCCTAAACTTTCTGCTAAATTTCCCTCTTGAAAAGACTACTACTGACAATCAAGGGAAGCAAGCAATTACACATCCTTAAAATACTCAAAAGATGTAAAGTTAATCAAGCATCTTGGTAGTAGTTTCACAAAAAATCATCTAACTTTACATATGAGTATGCAGGTTCTGCAATCTGAGCATGCTAGGAAATTATACCATAACTCTTAGGGCTTCAGTAAGACTCAGTTGCAGAACAGCCTGAATTTCTCTGTGTTACAATACAGTTCCCAGATACTGTTTTGGAAGCTTGAAGTCCCTGATGAGTTTTTTTTATCAGATGTCAGACAATTTTATGGTGATGGCCAGCTAATACCAAAAATAGCTGATTAATGACCCATGGACTAGAAGTCACCTGGAAGTCTATTCTCCAAGACATCCTTGGGACATCGTTTCCCAGAGTCACCATATCCATGTACCAATAAGGAATTTTCACACTACAGTGACCAATGTCTCTTCCCTTTTGCCTTCTTTACCAATAGTCCAAGCACCTTTCTCCTTCGTGTGCTGAAATATGCATACACTAGGTGACTTTAAGACAAAGACATAAGCCCAGTTAAGTGACATCACTGCATTCACATTAGGCATGTGTCAGTTTTACATCTATGCTCATGACATGTATATTAGATCATAAAGTAGGCACACTAACATACAAATGACCTATCTAGTAATGTGGTGGAGGAGTATCACAATAAACAGTTCTTAAAGGCCTCTGCCTTTTTCCCAGTGATTTTTGGTTCAGGGAAAGGGGATTGAAACACAGAATCAAGCCAAAGATTCATAGACAGATTCCTATTTTAAAAGTTGCAGTGCTCAGGAATGTTTGGATTTCAGGTTTTGGTTTGACTTGTCACAAAGCAAGAGTTACATGACCATGGCTTACTGAAGTGCAGGTTTTTTAACAGTCCTCCAATTTTCAAAACTTTAGGATACACAGGTTTCATTTGTCTCTGATTTTGAAGAGCTATTGCTGACATGACAGTACACAATCTTGTTCTGTATTATTTATTTTAAAAGTTGTTAAATTATTTAATCACAAATAATTAATAAAAGAAAAAAATCAAACATGACAAATTATATATTGATGATGTTGCATTTCCCAGTGATACTTCAGTGATAACATGTTGTAGTATTTTCTTTTTGTGAAACTAACGTGTATCTATTATTTCTAGCAGAGTTGGTAGGTGTAATTTCAACATAATTTAAACATGCATATCAAAATATTACTTGTTGGAAGAATTATCAGTTTGTTTATAGGGTTTTAATCCTCACAGAAATGTGGCCATAAAAAAATAACATTGTCTTGAGTGTATCCCTTCTATAAACACAGCAGGATTGGGAAAGCATTCCAGGACATATATCTGTCACTGTAGCTGCTATCACTCTATAACTCTGCTTAGCTAAAATCACTCTAATCAGAGAGGGTAATGGATTTGTTCTGATGGCACTGGAAGGTGATTGTGCAAGTGACAGATGTCAAAAACATCATTCTTACTGAACTCTCTTTTCACAGCTAAGATTAAATAGAAGAACCTAATTGGACCTTGTGCTCATTTAGTGCCTTTGAAAATAAGGAGGTAAGATTTTAACATCTATGCTATGTTCTCATATTCTTAAGTTTGAGCTCTGGTAGCTAGAGAGAGAAAAAATGCAGCTTCATTGTCTGTCTTCTAGGGAGATTTAAAAAAATAATAATTTAACTAACAGACTCTGCACACAGGGGGAAAATAAGATGTCTTGAATAAAGATCAGGCAGAAACATGACCAAACATTAAGACCGTCCAAGCTCAGAACCTGCCTGAAGCATACACTCTAAGGCTGTATATGAGGGCTCACACTGAATGGAGGCAAGAACAACAGTTTGGCTCTGCCCATCACCCTGCATCATAGAGGAGTCCAAGCAGCTGCCTTTCTCCTGTTTGTGTACAGCAGTCTAAGGGCTGTGGGGGAAAGAAAATGAAGGTCTATAAAGTTAGTTCCAAGGCAGTCACAGCAGACAAAAGATCAGTTTAGTGCCTTTGTTCTTAGCTGCAGTTCTGTGTGGTGTCTGGGAAACTCATATTGACATCCCAGTCACACCGAAAGGCACTTCAGGTACATATGGCACAAGTGCAATATTCCCTTTTTATGGGTAACATTTATCCGCAAGGTTTGACTATCCAATAAAGTGGCATTTAAGAATATTCTCAAGGGCTTTCTCATCAGCAAAGAGAAAAAATATACTTGCAGCTTGCTTGGCTTCTATGTTCTGTATTAAAGAAAACATCCTGTTCCTATCACACAAAAGGTAAATAGATATTTCACCATCATCTCACTGTTAGCTAGCACTGAGTTTTAAAATTCAACAGCATGATCATACTGAAAGGAAAACAAAAGACAAGAATAACCCATGTTCTCTGAACCAGCAAGCCTTGCATTGCTACAGAAGAATGGGAGAAAAAAATTAAGTCTTTCACCCAGAATCTATAATATTCAGGCTTTGAGGTAACAAGAGGAAAAAAAAACACTTCTGCAATGGGTTGGGGTAAGGGGAGGAGCCAATGTGAGAAGTCTACACAAGGAAACAAATGCCATGTACTCAGTCATCAGCCTGATATTAGGTTTGTAGCCAAAGAGCTTTATTTTACTTTTCAATTACCAGACAAGCTCATTTATGGAATAGCATGATCCTTGTTTTCCTACATTTAACATAATAGAAAACTAACTAGAGAAAATTGGCAGATGCAGTTTTTATGAATACAGCTCTGCTTAGAGGAGTTAAAAATCTTTTCTTTTCATACCTTCATGTTTTTATTGTATACAATTGTTTTCCTCAGAGGATTATACCTGATCCCATGAAGCTTTCTCTGCCAAGACAGTCCAGCCACATTGTGGAATAAGAGCAGACATTGATAGGCAGGGACCACAAGGGAGACTGTAGCAGCTCTGGGCCCCTCTCTCCCAGCAGGGTTTTGCTGCTCAGCCTGTAAGGGTCACCTGAGAATGGCTTAAAGGATCTGGAAAGGAGAGGATATCTGAAGGCCAAGTATTTTAAAAATGCAAGCCCTTTGCTATTTCTTTATGAACCTCTCCCATCAAATAAAATAGATTCAACATTGTTTGTTTCCAAATGTGCTGGAAATGAAAATAACTTCAGTTATTGAAGCTGTGGGAGGTACAATGGATATTTCAGCTGCAATGGGATGAGAATGCCTGTTCAAAGGTTCCCTTCAAGCTCTTTATAGCAGACAAATCCTCAAAAGAAAACATACTTTGTTAACTTTCATTTGAATACATCCTGCTCCAGCCAGACAGCCCACTTAAAGTGACACAGAGGTAGTAAATTGTTCTACTGGTTGGTTAGCTGGAGTTTAACAGCTTGAGCTTATCAGGAAAGTGATAGGAACAAAAGTGTTGGGCATATCATCATTCAGACAAGACCTCTTTCCACTCTCCCTGAACCTCTGAGGTGAAGGCCTTTAATTCCTCTTTGCGGTAAAAGATGTGTCATGAAAACACTGGGACATGGGCAAAGGCCACCCAGAAGGGATCTTATTCAACAAGCCTTGCATACAGCACAACACAAGAAACTCTTAATGTGAAGTATTTCAATAGCTGCATTTGTGCATGGATCCATGTTTTTCCAAGAAAGTGTTTACCTCAGACAGTCCCTTATGAGGTAGAAACAACAGGAGATCTTGTCCTCAAAATACTTCTGATATCTAGCAACTGAAAAATGATGAGAAGCACAGACTTCCTGTTATTTTGTTCTGAGAAATGGCACCCCAAGGCATTAAAATGCCCATGAAAATACAGAGGGACAGATTTTCACAGGCACTCACAGCACACACTGTTGAATGGAGATCCAAAATGTTCACTTCCTATTTTCTGGCCAAATCATTTAGTCTGCAGACTTTTGGCTCTAAATCCCCTCCAGAGCTCAATGGCTTGTGCCCAATAACATGCGTATGCCACTAAGCCCAGCATTGTCAGACAGCTACAAGCTGATCAGAAGCATTTGTAGGTTTGGTTACTTCCGTTTGATGTTGCAATCAGCCTTTGAATAATTTCTTCTAAAGAAATAGTAAATAACACACATCCAGTCTGGCCAAAAGCATTTTATCAATGCCAAAATCTCCACAATGTACAAGACCGTTCAACAGACAAGGACAACACCTCAAAGGCAACTATGATTGTTGCATAAAAGGGTAACAAAGCCCAATTAACTAATTAAATTGTCTGCCAAGAGACTAAGTAATTCACTGTTCAAACATACACAAAATTAGGCTGAATAGAAAGTGTAGATGTCTAGTAAGACAGGATGGCTTTACAAGGAAGCAAATACCACAGGTATCAGTTGGTAAGGCAGTCCCAAAATTCAAGGGGCAAAGGAGACCATAGGTCATAGAAGAGCTGGAGAGACAGACAATTAGTACATCTCAGTGGTGGTGTTCATTTAACACCCTGAAATAAAACATGATAGGGAAATCCGCCAGTCGGGTGTGAGCTCTCAGTTGTGCTGCATAAGTCAAAGATACATGTATCTTAGATCCTTTTAGGATGTTGTCATAGTAGATTCTATGTGTGACACCATTAATTTGAGCTTCAGGTAGAGAATCCATATGTCAGAATTTAAAATTAGATACAAGCTTCCCGATTTAACCCCATGTCCTATGTTTCCCTGGTTTGTTTTGCAACAATATTAAAAATGTAACTATAGCCCCTAGCGAAATCAGATGGCTTTATGAAAGGGAAATCATGCCTGACCAACCTGACAGCATTCTATGATGACATGACTAGCTCAGAGGATGAAGGGAGGGCAGTGGTTGTTGGTTATCTTGACTTCAGCAAAGCTTTTGACACTGTCTCACATAATATCCTCACAGACAACCAATGAAGTATGGGCTAGATAAACTGACAGTGAGATGGACTGAAAATCAGCTGCACTGCCTGGCTCAGTGTTGAGATCAGTGGCACAAAGTCCAGCGGGAGGCCAGCCACTAGTGGTGTATACCACAGCTGGGGTAAATGCTGGTGCCCACACTGTTTAACATCTTCATAAATGACCTGTACAGTGGGACACAGTGCAGACCACGCAAATTTGTGGATAATGCACAACTAGAAAGAGTGGCTGATGCACCAGTTGGTTGTGCTACCATAGAGAGGTACCAGGACAGGTGGAGAAATGGGCCAAGAGGAATCTCACAAAGCTCAACAAAGAGAAGAGCAAAGTCCTGCCCCTCAGGAGCAATAATCTCCTGCACCAGAACAGGCTGGGAATTGACTGGCTGGAAAGCAGGTTTGCAGAACAAGACCTGGGGGTCCTAGTGGACACCAAGCTGACCACAAGCCAGCAGTGCATCTTTACAGAAAAGAAGGCCACAGCCTGCTAGGCTGCATTAGGATAAGCAGCTGCCAGTACAAATCTGGAGCATTGTGCTCCCCAGGACAGGAGAGACAGAGACACACAGAAGCAGGCCAAAGGGCCACAAAGATGATTATAAGTGCTTGCAACATCTGACAGATGAGAAGAGGCTGAAAGTGTTGGGGTTGTTCAGTCTGGAGAAGGCAAGGCTTGGGGACATCTTAACGACGTACTTAAATACCTGATGGGAGGGATTAAGAAGATGAAGCCAGGCTCTTCCCTGTAATATCCAGTGACAGGAGGCAACAGGTACAAATTTAAATACAGGAAATTCCATTCAAACATAAGAGAACACTTTTTCTGTGAGAGTGGCCAAACAGTGGAATAGGCTGCCCCAAGAGGTTGTGGAGCCTCAATCCTTGGAGATAATCAAAAGCCTGACTGGGTACAGGTAACCTGCTGTAGCTGACCCTGCTTTGGGAAGGGAAGTTGGACTAGGCAGTCTCTGAAGATCCCTTCCCATCTCAACTCTTCTGTGAAAACAGGCCAATCACAGTTAGTATCTATGAAAAATAAAGGTGTCTGTAAAGTGTCAAGCTTCTGTGTACATTTACAAAGAATGTACTTACTACAGGTTTCACATTTACTTTGAGACTCTCTTCAACTTCTCACCAAAGTAACTTAGGTGCATATATCAAGAGAAGTGAATCTCATGACTGATAACTGCAATGTTAAACTACCTTTAATGTCCATGATGCGGGAGATGGTGGTATTAAGCAGAAAAGTTTCAATGCAATTTTTTCACTCCGATGAACTTCCACTGTCTCGAGTCTCACCAAAAGTATGTAATATATATTTAGAATCATAGAATGTTGTGAGTTGGAAGGGACCCACAAGGATCATCGAGCTCAACTCTTGCCCTAGCATAGGACAATCCCAAGATTCAGACTATGTGTCTGAGGGTCTTGTCCAAACACTTCTTGAATATTGTCAGGCTTGGTTCCATGACTACCTCCCTGGGGAGCCTATTCCAGTGCTTCACCACCCTCTGGGTGAAGAACATTTTCCTAATGTCCAACCTAAACTTGCACATCTTCCTGCCATTTCCCCTGTTCCTGTTATTGGTCACCAGAGATCAACCCCTGTCCTGCCTATTTACATTGTGAGGA
>NW_010301233.1:0-2930 GCF_000700745.2 Antrostomus carolinensis | reverse complement strand
TGTTCAACTTGCCATCGACCAGAACCCCCAGGTCCCTTTCTGCAGGTCTGCTCTCCAGTCTCTCATTACCCAGTATTTGTATACATTCACATACAGATCTTTGTGTACTTTAAAGAGATTATCTTCTGTAGTTTAGAACATTTGCTTGCTATTTTTGACAAAATCTAGGAGGTATTTCATATTTCTATTTATTTCTACTAATATTCTCACAGGTTACACCTCCTTGCACAATACTACTACTTTGTTTCTGATTTTGCTCTTTCACCTTTTACTCTTCCCAGTGTGTGATTCCCAGTCCGGTGTCATCTCATGATAGCATAACATATCTGAAAACAATCCAAAAGTCACAGGCCTGTCAGCTTAGTGCCAAAGACAGCCACTCTGTGCGCAATTTGGCAGATGCTAATCTAACCCTTTCCATCTGGGTTGGTTTTGGGTTTGTTTGGTTTGGGGTTTTGGTTTTGGGGGGTTTTTTTGAGGGAGGGGCAGAGAGGTTAGAGGATTTAGAATGGGTAAGGATGAATCAAAACTTTGGAAAAAAGAAGCCAGATGTTCTTAAACTTATTTATTGAGGTCCAGAAATGCAGAATTGCCTGTTGCTGCTGTTCTAATTCTAGATTTATTCAACAGTGCTGCAAATCACACCATAGTACCTCAAGCACACAAAGAGATACAGATAGACTCCAAAGAGCCATTAAATCCCCAAAACCAGCTGCAGGTCTGTAGGTCTACAAACACTGCTCCTCTTAGAGAAGGGAAACTCATCCCTAATCTCCAAAGTATCATTTAGGATTAAATTGATAGGAAGAATATGAGTTTAAAGGAAAAATCTACTGGGGTCTGACCATTCTAGTATATGCAATGTTTGTTATAAATCCTGAAGTAGTTTGTACTCTTCATTGCAGATGTCCATAAGCTATTTGCTTATTTTCCCAAGCTATTTGAGACATTCAAACTTCCCCCCGCCCCTTCCGGAAATGCTGATATGAATCGTATGGACAAAGTAAACAGAGTACTCTGTTAGAGTTTCCCTTTTTACAAATGAGCCATAAAATTGTACATTAATCAGCCTTGCTTCCCCAGGGGCCAGGCTGCATTGTTGAAGTTTCCTTTTCCATTTCTGATCCCTGTTTTGTTGAGGAGATTACAAAAAAAAAAAAAAAAGTCACAATGCAGTAAACCAAAAAGAATAGGCTTTTGAAAACTGCTCTGCTCTCCACAGCCCTTGGGCAGAGCTGGAGTTTTGATCAGTGGTGGAGAATTCTAAATTTAAACACTCCCTATTTTTCATCCTTTACCTACTAGTAAAATAATAACACTATCATAGCTCCTTCACCTCCCATCCAGAGGACACAGTGTTCCTATCTATTTAAATTACTTCAGTGAGTTCCTTAGAACAATAAAAAGGCCCTTTAAGGTTCCCTGGGGCAAGTGTCTACAACTGGAGAAATAATAAAAAGCTGAGAGTATTTACTGGGAATCTGGGATTTCAGAGCTTTGCCTCCTGTTAATTCCTGAAAAAAAGTGTTAGTTCTGACAGTGCTTGAATTTACCTGGAGAGCATATCCTTTTAAAACAGGTCAGGAAGAAATATACATCTATTGTACTTGTCACTCCACAACGTGTGCTGTCTGTGGGCACAGAGTCAGCCAGCAACTCTACTGCTCATTGGATCTTTGAAGATTGAACACTTTACCCAGGACAGCGAAGTCTGCACTTGGTTTTGAAGGTGCACATTGGGAGTGGCATGAGGGAGTCAACCTCAGCTGCAGGAGGTTTTTTAGCTCACTTTGCTGTGTTTTTTTAGAATAAGTAGAAAGGTCATGAGTCTTACACAGGAGCACTGGAAGCTGGTGTAAAATATAACAAAATGAACAAAGTCCACCAACCTGTGCATGATTATGATAACTGTAGATCTGGCCTCTAGCTGTCATAGATTTGCTAACTGTCATCTAAAAGCTAATGCCTTTGTCTTGTAGGTGTTTGATAATTTAATACAAACTTTCCAATTCATCCTGTCCCTAATTAAAACTTGGGTTCTTATATTGCATCTTCTGCCTTCCCTGTCTTTCACTATCTGTCACACATTTGGGGGGAGATGACATAAGCTCCTTGCAGTGATATATTTTTAGCAGAGCAGCTTATTTAACATGCAAACCAAATACATAATCAAAGTGGGGGTTCTTAAAGGGAAAGTCATCTCAAGGTTGACTTAAAAACCAAACAGCTTTATCTCACCGAAGTCTCAGTTAAGTGCTGCAGTGTGGAGCCCTATGTGTAAGACAAGACTGCTCTTTTCAGTCAGGCTTTGTTGATCTATGATCTAATCTAGGCACTTTAAATAAGCTTTTAAGTGTGTAACTAAGAACCCCTTTATCTGTTATTAATGTCTCATTCTGTTATCACTGCAAGCAATTTATATATACTAGTCATATTTGATGAATTTTTCTACAGGTTTCCTTCACTCCCACAAATGTGAAGCTTGGTAAGGATTTTTTTTTTTTTTTTTTAACCTCTCTGTATTCCTTATGAGCTCAGTGGCACTCTAGCATTAGCCTTATGCACAAAAAACATAGAAATGTCTGGACATGCATGCAATGTGACTCACTCACACCTAGTGAACAAGTTCTCTCATTCAAATACTACAGAAGTGTGACTTTCTTGAATCACTGATTTTATTAGTACAAACATGTTGAACTTTACTAACATACCTTTTGACTTTATTGGCGTACCTTATTTTATACTGCCAAGGTCTTAAAGACCTTGGCAGTTTTTCCACAGCTAATTTAATCGAGATAGCATTCAGGGGAGAAAAAAGAATACCTAACTAAATAACAAAAGAAATTTCTCCTAATGTCTCTCCTGTTAGTGGTTGCTGACCTAAGAAGATACCTGCCACATTGTCCTGTTTTTTAGCTGAAATAGAGCTG
>NW_010301232.1:0-8422 GCF_000700745.2 Antrostomus carolinensis | reverse complement strand
AAAAAAATCAGAGTTTTTCACATTTGGTTGCTACATGAACCTGCTGTTTAATGGGGCAAAGGAAAGAGAGGGATATTCCAGCTCACTGAAAAAGAGCTAAAAGGTCTCGTACATCTTGAAGGGCCAGGAGGAGGATCTTGGAAATTACAGACTGGTCAGACCATCCTATCCCCAAGAGATTATAGAGCAAATAAACCCTCCTAAGAACCACGTCCAGGGACATGAATTACAAGGCAACTGTGATTATCCAGCACAGATTCACAGAAGGACAGATGGTGCATGACCAAGCTCAGCTTTTCACGATGACAAGTCTGGCCCAATGGACACAAAGGACAGTCAGGCTCAAAGTGTTATGATCAGTGACACAAACACCCAAATTGCTGCCTGTTACTTGTAGCATCCATCTGCAATCAATACTGGTGCCATTACTGTTTTAGTACCTTCATTATTGATGCAGGCCACTCCTCTGAGTCCTGTGCACCACCTGGTGCACTGTGTGCAGTTTTGTGCTCCTGAACTCAAGACTGGAGCAAGTCCAGGGGAAGGCCACCAAGATGATTAGGGTACTGGAGAATATCCCATACAAGGAAAGGCTGAAAGAGCTTGGTTTGTTGAGCCTTCAGAAAAGAAGGTTAAGCTGTCTACAGCTACCAGATGAAGAGGGTACAGGGAATACAGAACCAGACTTCTCAGAGGTGCCCAGTGATATGACAAGAGGCAAAGGGAATTGGGTACAAGAGAATCACAGAATATGGCTGAAGTTGGAAATCACCCCTGTAGGTCATCTCCTCCACCTCCCCTGCTCAAGCAAGGTCACCTACAGCTGGTTGCCCAAGTCTGTATCAATGCAGCTTTTAAGTAGCTCCAAGGATGGAACCACCACAGTCTCTCCAGGCAACATGTTCCAGTTCTCAGCCATCACTGTATAAACATCAGGAAAAACCCCGTTTACCACAAGGTGGGTAGAGCACTGTTGAGAGAGGTAGTAGAATTTCATCCTTGGTGATACTCAGAAGTCCACCTGGCACTGAGCTATCATCCTGCTGTAAATAGAGGGTTAGATTAGACAACCTCTAGAGCCCTCTCCCACCCTAGATTTTATGATTCTGTGACATTCTATTTATACATCAAAGCTTTCTTTCAGGACACAAGGCAACAGAATAGCAAACGGTATCATTAGCATTTTGATTTCTTTCAGCTAAACACCATTCCAAAAAATGCTGTAAACCTCAGTTTCCTATTCTGGCCTACCTTATCTCCAGCATAATAGAAACACATGATCACCAATACATTCTTACTTTGCATCCTGTGGCCAGTGCTGCAGATTTGAAGCAGTTCTCAACCTTCTCTGTCAGAAGAGAAAGATCTTTCATTGAAGGGGCACGCAAGTAGAACTCCAGTTCAGTGTAAGAAGGAATGATGTTAGGTTTCACACCACCATTTTTTATTACACCTGCAGAAAGGAAAAAGTCACATTACTAGTGTTAAACAAAAATGCTTGATCTTCAGCCCTGAAACTCCTTGCTCAAGAGTTAAATAGATAAAAAACAACAAAACATCAACTGAGGATGAAATATGTAAGGACTAAAAAATACAGCACATGGTCAAAGTTCCTCTATCACATCAGACTAAGTGGAATGTGTATGTGTTTTCAGCATGATTTCATTGCATTCTTTGGGTACCTGTTATAAACCTAAAGACAAGCCAAACTAGCATTTGTAATTAATCCCCTGAAATTCAATGCATCAGAGCTGTAAAGCAATCTGGCTGCCATTGAAAAAGAAAAAAAATTGTTATAAAGGCTACCTTGGATTCCAGCTTTTAAAGGTTTCCTCAACTAGAATGCTTCCAACTTCTTTGCCAGCTTGGAGAGAAACTGAGTAAGCTGCATCTCTCAGCCATACTGGAGTAATGTGTGTGTTGCAGTGGAGTGCAACACAAAGTTCATTAGATTCCTCATACAAATTCTTTAGAAATATAGAGGTGTATAATACATGTACAGCTTTACTCAAGAATGAAGCTTGAGTTGAAAGAGTTCCCTCAAAGAAATGCGTGGTAACTACTACACAGTTTTTAATTATGGTCTCAGAGGCATTGCTATAAAAGACCATAATATTTAGGTATTTCAACAAAACAACACTGTAGACCTCAATTCTACATTAGATTTCAGTCCATGAACAACTCATTGCTTTCAACAGGCTGCTTCTTTCCCTGGCCTCCTTTCCTCAATTTATATAGGTGCAATAAGATTTGTTTTCTGTAGAACCTGAGAAATTATCTACCTTAAATGGAGATACTGCACAAAGTCACTGATGTGTGTCACTGAAGCCTAAAAAGACAGTACTATCAAGATGTAAATAGGCAAATCTTTACTTTTGGTGCAGGAAACCTATTAAGACTATGAACTTCTCCCTCAAGTAAAACCTTTCCAGTTCCAAATACAGTTCAAGTGAAGAGAGGGCTGAATAAAACTATTATCAGTACTAGTACATAACAAAAGGAACAGCTCAGATGAGACATCACAGAAAAGGAACCAGCAAATCAGCAAGTAATCATGCAAATTTGCATGACACATCATAACATGTTTGCTCAAAACAAGTAGCTCAATGAGCTTTCATTTGTCTTCCAACATATTTGTAAATGGAACTGGATAGAGTCTATGAGAATGTCTACACTTAAATTTCAAAGCAACTGTAATATGGACTGGACAGTAGATCTAGTTAAGAAGTGGGCTGCCTGCACACTACCATTACCACCTAGTTTGCTCTGCTTCTAGATGGAACTTTTTTTTTTACAGCTTAATACAATTTCTTGAGCAGAAAAATATCTACACTCCTATTTTTCAGGAGGGCAACATTTACTCCACTCATAAGCATGGAAGAATAACTTATCAAATCTCAGACAAATTCAAACCAACATTGTTCAAGTACATAAAACATTGCTTAGAAATTCTAGACTTCAAGTAATGGAAATTATTTCAGTTCTTGTTAGTGGGTTAACACAAAGACTTTTAGGATCACTTAAGTCAGCCACAGCTGTTACTGCAAGCCTGCAACACAAGACCTTCACCACACTGTTTTAAATAAAGTATTCCTAAAATTAAATTTCATTCTGGCTGCTTATACTTTCCCAAAGGTATTTTAAATATTTCCAGTTTGAAAATCAGCAGTTGTATCAACACAGTGATTTAAGTTTTGCTGTGGTTTGGGAAGTATTACCTCTAGGAAGCTTGTTTAGCTACTTAAGTTTTTTGCC
This sequence comes from Antrostomus carolinensis, assembly GCF_000700745.2. Classification (NCBI taxonomy): domain Eukaryota; kingdom Metazoa; phylum Chordata; class Aves; order Caprimulgiformes; family Caprimulgidae; genus Antrostomus; species Antrostomus carolinensis. The sequence goes on along the minus strand of NW_010301232.1, from coordinate 5,167 downwards.
TACATAACCCACGTAGCCTTTAAAAACTATGAAGAAAACAGCACTCAGGGTTTCAGGCTTAGATCCAATAGAACATTTAGGCACCTCCAATCTTAAATCTGGATCACATGAGTTTCAGACACCAAAACTCATCATTTAGTGCCTTGTTTCCTACAGAGCAATAGGACAGAGAGCTAAGGCTATGACCACTGTCTGAAATTCACTTGGGTATGCTGCACAGCAGAACTGCAAACATCTTCATTTACAATCAATAGGGTTAGAGCTTCCAGACTCCATCCAGGTATCTTGGAGAGAAATACACACATATATTATACAGCACAAGCAGCTAAGACATACAATGATCATTAGCTCAGAACTTCCAGAAGTGTTTTAAGCTCATAACAAGTTTTCCAAATAAACAGTTCTACATTCTTAAGTCCTGTAGAAATGGCAAAGTTTCTTAATTTCAACCTGGAAAAAGTTGTGTTGGGTGTAATAAGAGAAACCTTATTACAGGAAGGGCAGCTTCCATCTCAACTACTGAAATTTCTTCACTGTACAGAAGAAATGCATGACATTGAAGGAGTACAAGTCAAGCTTAATGGTTAACATGTCTTATTGCAAAATGACCTTTCCACTTCAAGGTCTACTAGATATTAAACACTAAAATCCAGTGCACATCTTGTAGACTGGGCTGCTAACCACAACTACAGGCTTCTGCCATCACTTGTTTTCACACTTCAGCAAATAAACTTAAGTCACTCTAGACCCCTACATCTTTCCATAAGTGTCAATATGAATGTCACCTAATTAATGGAACATCTACTACAAAAATGATGCAGTACGTAAGACATCATTTTTCAGAGGCATTTAATCTTATACCTTTGCAAAAACACATACATTAACTTTAAGGAATTCAAGGCTGCGTACCAAAATAAATTTAGCAGGTTTTTTTTCTTTTCTTTCTGAACTGCAACTTCAAGTGTAAAGATTTACAATTTGTCTAGCCTCTACCTAGGTACTTGTGTCCTCTTTTGAATCTGACCCATAAGCCTACTTTCAGAAGTTAGTTTGAACATTGACATGATTTTGAAGATTACAGACAAACTATTTAAGTGAAATGGTGCTACTTCATAGTACTTGAAGTGACTATACTAATTTAATGCAATAATGTAATATTTTAAATTGTGGGATTTTGTAAGTTAGTATTTCAACAGCCTACACTCTTACTTGCTGGACATTAGATTTAATGAAGATCTCACCATGAACTCTCCAGGTTGGTTTCATTTGCTGTCTTAAAACAGACAGATTGTTGTATGCAAGAACAGCAGCATCTAATGCATTAACTCCTTCCCAAGGATAAGCAGCAGCATGAGAAGCTTTTCCATAGTATTTCACAGTCACACTAGGAAATAAAAGGCATTGCTTATTTGTTTTTCATTCACTGAAAAAAGTCTCTAAAATAAAAAGTTCCTTTTGTTTACATAAATATTTGTTATTTAAGTTTTGTGCAGTAGAACACCAAACAATTTACCTGGCACTACACTGTTGCCAAGTTGAACTACCCTTGAGTGCAGGAAGATGCTGAAAGGTTTCTAGAAAACCAATGAAATGGAACAATATTGAGAGCTGGTCAGGCAAAAGAGCTACCAGTAACACACCACTATACAGCCTTTTCCTGAGAAGTGCAGCCTTCACATACTGTCTCCAACATTTTCTTTATACCTCCTGACTGTTCTCAGACTTAAAGTTACTAACATTCTTCTCAAATAGAAGATAACCACCCCTTTTCTCTGATTCAAAATTAGAGGTTGAGTGTCCTAATTATTGTCAAACTTGACTAAAATGCATACAGTATATAAGACAGCAGAAGTACATTACTAAGATCACACACAAGCCATGTCTAAATAACAAAAGTCAACTTTGAAAAAAGCAGTAAAGGCACAGCCTAGTATACAATATACATTACCATGCTACAGCAAGGATGTTTTCCCTGCACACCTCAAAAATACTGGTAGAAAGGCTTGCAACAAGGAGGAAATCTAGTGCAAAAGTTATTCTCCAACTTTGTAGAAGTTATAAAATACTGCACCTAAACACATGTAGTAAGAATTCATGCTTGGCTTCATGTTATGAGGGCCATTTATATTAGCCTTACAAAATAATTTAGTATTTCAAATTATAGGAAAACTCTTTATATGAGAAGCAAATATTAAGTACTTACAACTACACAAGGTATTATGACTTATCAAATAGACAAATATTAGGGTTTTTATCAATACTAGAGATCTTAACTAAGTCTGTTTGCCCTCAGTACCCAGCCCTTTACATAAAAACTTCACCCTCAAGCTCAGAATTCCTCAAGACACACAAGCCTAACTTGCTTGTCTGTCTTGCACAGATGACAGCTTAGCCACTTATCCTGAACTGACCCCCCCCATGCTCTGAACCATGTCACAGCTGTAAGTTAACACCAGATCTTAAATACTGGATAGCAAAGAGGGACACAATGGAGTGTGCTGTTGCAGCAGAGAATGTCTCCTGCTACTGCCTCCAATCCAAATTAACTCTGCCCTTTTCCATCCTCCAAGACAACCACATATCCCAATCTGTAAAGTATGAGTTTTATTTAAAATTTATTATAATTATGAAATCAAGACCAAAAAGCTTATCCATTAACTTCCCAAGTTTTAGAGTGCAACCCTCAAATCAACTCGCACATAAGGAAGGTCAGATCCCTGGATATTCTCAAAAAATGGAGAAGGCCAAGTAAAGCAGAAAGTCACATTGCAATTTTTTCCCTCCCCACAAGAAACACCTGCTTCTTAATAAAAAGATGTTCTTTCTTGTACTGCTATTGCTACATAAATATCACATACTCTCAGAAAAAAAACAACAGGTTTTGGTGAATAATGAAACCTTAAGCCAGTTTAAGAATATTATTAGCAGAAGAATGTGGATCTTGTTTGACCAACAATAAATAGGCTGATTAGGTGAAGGGTAAGTAAGAAACAGGAAATTTTGGCATGTATTCACCAGTTATTCTAGTATGTTAATTTACTCCAGGCACAAGCCAGCTTCAGAGTTTGCAGATACAGGAATACTAGCAATTTAGTGATGGCTCATCCTTCAGTTCCCTGGAACAACCAACAGATCAACTACAAATCACCAAAACAGTCTTCGTACCTTTAGAATCTTGTAACTAGATAAATCATGAGATAAGCTGAGTATTTCAAGCTTTTGGAAGTAGTGAGCTGTTTCGTTCAGTACTTCAATTCCATGCCTCCTCCATACTCAAGGTTAAAAGACTATCTAGGACTTGCATCCTACAGTAGACCATCACCTCTGAAAGGATATTTCCAAATCTTACTGTATCAAACTCAAACAGCTATTGCAAGTGTTGAAATGAACAGAAAGACAAACCTATCAATGAAAACTGCACCTTGAAGATTATAAATATAGTCCTAATGTACAGCAACCAAAAGCCAAGCTCAGGTAAGTCTTGAAGGATATTGCAATAACCAGTTAAGACTCTTTAGAAACACAATGACAGAATGCAGCAGAGGCCTAGCCAGGCAAGGAAGACAAGGTGTTGCCAGCCTTGTGATTTTCTACCCTAAAACTCAGCAGTAACAAAACCAAATTATCCACCAGGGACAGCACTGACAAAAGCAAAATGGTCAATACAATCAACACACAACCAAGATGAAAACAACAGTCACTAGATCAAGTCAGAAATGGCTGGATCACTTATTTAAATATTACAGAATTTAGTCAGAGACAGCCAAACACAATACTTTGAAAAAACTGTTGCACTGGAGGGAGGTGTGTCTACAAGGCAAGACCTTGGGATCAAGAATCACTATTAACCATGGCACAAAATGTAGAATCAAAACCTGCTGCTAGACTGCTGCAGGGACACCATGAAAACAGAAGAGGTTTATACTGTTCAAAGGAAGAACAGCATGGCCTTGCAGAGCAAGAACAGAATTAAACTCAAAAATATTTTAAAAATCATGTACTTACAGACTAGAGCATTTGTGTAAGAGTTGATGTCTTCAAAATGACTGAAGAGGAAGCCCCAAACATGCCAGCTGTCTCCAAAATGATAAACAGACACCATGGCCCCAGCATCAGCTGAGTAAGGTCTAAGGAAATCCCACCTCAAGTACTGCGTACATTTTGGTTAGGCACATCCAGTAAGGAGTACTTCAAGACAAGTCAAGTCACTCCAAGTACAAATGAACAAGTGCTGACACTGAATAGCAGGGCTAATCAAAAGAGGACAAGGCAGAATCTCTGAAGAATTATATGGCTAGCTGGCAAAAAAAAAAAAGCTGAGTGAGGGTATGACTGCTGTCTGTACTTACACTGGGGGTAAATATGAAGGAAAGCCAAGAACTACTGTGAAACAAAAAAAAATTATGTGAGAGTTAACAGACATAAAATGGCCATGATCAAGTTTAGGCTGGAAGTCAGTAAGGACCCAAACAGCAGTCAGGCTCAGACAGTTGTCTCTTTCAAAAGTGGAAGAGAAAACCTGAAACACCTCCAAAACTGATTAAAATGCATACAGAGGACTACATGACTTAGTGCCCAGAAAAGCCAGGAACTACAATCCATGAGACTCCCTCCAGTTCTAAAATTTAAAGAACAAGGGGTTTTTTTAAATAAACTTGTTTTTTTTTAAATAGATAAGACAATCACATGCATGCATAAAAAAGAAACGTCTAGAAAGACTGGAAGATTGGGATTGGACTAGATGATCTTTCGAGGTCCCTTCCAATCCCAAACATTCTGTGATTCTGTGAAAGAATGGGTTCTGTGGCCACAGGCAAGACTCTCTCGGAGCAGTCAGGGATCTGAACACCGCACTTTGGAAGAACGGCTCCGAGTGCCAGAGCAGCGCCCTGGCTCCTCAGCTGACGGCAAATACCGGGTCTGAAGGGCACCTGCAGCGTCCTGGCCCTAAGCTCAGCCCCTTCCAAAGCAGCTCCCCGGCTCGGGGAGGGGAGGAAAGGCTGATGGCGAGCCGACCCCCTCCACCTGAGCCTGCGCACTCACTCGTGCTCGGCCACATCGGGCAGGTAAGCGGCGTTTTCCTGCGAGGGGTGCGCCATAAAAACCACATCCAGGCCGTCAAACGCTCCGGCGTTTATCAGGTCTATTTTGCCTCCTCCTTGCTCCT